>NC_051211.1:56566203-56598703 GCF_015220715.1 Pygocentrus nattereri
AGCTCCTTAACGAGCAGCTCGCTGCTACGCCAGAGTAACGAGCTCCGCCCACTCGCCGCTCAGCCGGCAGTTCGTTCTCCAGCTCCTTACACTAAATTCCCAAACTGTCGTCTCCACTGAGCAGCTTTTCAGTCGGCAGCTGTGACAGAAGATCAGCTGAACAACCTGGAATCAGCCAGAAATGAACCCAACACCATTCACCAGACGTGTCTGATCTTCAGAGTCGGACCAAATCAGACTGAGCCGTAAAACTGACCCAATATCAGGTTCAGCTCAGTTTGGTCAGTTTGTCCAGATCAGTATTAATGTTGTTTTGTTCCAGCCGGTCTGTAAAGCTTCTTACAGCCCGTTTAGTCTGGCGAATGGTGTTGGGTTCATCTTCAGTATGAATAGCTGACAGGTTCTTCACTTCTCGATGTACAAAATACACTCCTGCCACATTTCTCCTTCTACTGGAACAAGCCTGACATCATTATAGTAGAAGAATCCTTTTTGGTGCTAAAAAGAACCCTTTCAAAAAGGTTCTATATAGAACCATCTACAGCACATTCTTCATCAATCTGAAGAACGCTTTCACGATGCATAGAACCCTTTAATCATGGAAAAAAGTCCTTTGAGTGTTCATGGCTTCATATAGAACCATTTTCTTTACCGAAAGCCCCTTGAAGAATCATAATTGTTATGCATAAAGTTTTAATAATAATAATAATAATAGTGATTCTTCTTCTTATTACTATAATTTCTAGTGTTATAAATGGCTGTTCTGATCATCATACATGGTTTTAAAAGCATTCAGCGGTGAATGAGTTTAAAGCTGAATGTTAAACCCGGCGCACAGGGCACTGCAGGCCAGGCCACGCTGAGACAGTGGAAACTCACGGGCCGAGAGGATGGGCTGGTATGAAAGGGATGAATGATGGACGAAGATAAGCAGCACTGTGTATGTCTCGCCTTACGCTGGGATCAAACTGAAGGGCAAGGCTCAAGTGTCGCAGGTGTCTGCGCACACGTCGGATCACATTACAGCGTAACAGGACAGCGGAATGCCAACACGCCAGACCAGCGAGCCGGCGGGTTACGAGTTTTCCAACGTGACAGCAGCGTATCAGCTGACAGCTAATTATGGAATCTCATAACTTCATAATCTCCTTCCCAGCCCACATCCCCACAAATCTACAGCAGGCATCAATAAACCCATTCGTCCGCAGACACGCTTACAGCGTCTCACGCGCAGAGAAACCGGCGCCGCTCAATCCGCTCAGACGGGAATGAAAACAGACCAAATTAGGAATGAGGGATTTAATCCTGATCACATTTCAGTCCCGACGTACCACATGTGAGTATCACAGAGCTCATTATTTCCCTAAAGATTATGCAATTACATACATTCTCTAAAGCATGGTTCAAAAAGGGCAACACAGCGCTGTGGGGGAGTTTCAGGCGTCTGAGTGAAGTTTTAAACAGTTTCCCTCAGCAGTGAGTTCATCACAATATACATCAGAATAAAGTCACATTCATAATTCAAATAAACAGAAAAACAATAAACAGTAACAAGAATTTCTCGGGTCCATATTTTTCCTGGACACCTTCACAGCCGCCACAGAGACTCGTTAATATCATCAATTACATCATGAGCTCAATTTACTGAGCACTGATTGGTCAAACCAGGAGCTGCTTTATAACTACATATAATACTGGGCTTCCTCGAGGAGGAGAGGCTTGGAGATGGGTAAACAAACACACCAACATCCAGAACATCACTGTTTATTATTTATATAATCATTATTAATTCATATTCTATACATTTTGTTTATTTAAACACTTTTCTCAGCAAATAAACACAAACTACACAAATAAATAGATTTTAAAAACGTGTCTTGGGGGCCTAAGACTTTCGCACAGGACTGTATATATCATGATATTTTATTTACAGTACGTCAAATTGCATGATTTATTAATTTTTAAGTGAAAATAAATCTCTAAACTGAACTTCCTACACATTTTAAAGCACAATTACAGCTTGTCTGCTGAATTTAAGAAACAGGAAGGAAACAAAGTGGAAAACGTGGCCTGTGCCGTTTTCTTCACTTCCAGTTTGGTGAACTGGGTTAAATGCTCAAACAACAAAAACATGGAATCTGCAAACGTTTGGATACGACTGGATCTTCAGTTTTATACTTTGTAGGATAAGCTGGAATAAACTGGGGCTCAATGTCTATGAAAATGAAAAGAATTCAGATTTTAACTGGTTAAAATTCCAGATTCACTGACGGATCTGATTTGAATCGTCAGATGGAAGTAACAGAAAAGTAATGAGTAGTGAAAATACTTTTTTGTCCAGAAAGTAGTAATTCAGTCATTAAGAAACAGAAAGTAGAAAAACTTTAGTTTAGAAGTAGAAATTTGCAGTGGATTACTTTTACCACCCCAACACGGTTAACTCCAGCAGCGCTGCTGTGTCTGATCCACTCGCACCAGCGCAACACACACTAACACACCACCACCACGTCAGTGTTACTGCAGTGCTGAGAATGACCCACCACCCAAACAGTACCTGCTCTGTGAGGGTCCATGGGGGTCCTGACCACTGAAGAACAGGGTAACAGAGTATCAGAGAAACAGATGGACTACAGTCTGTAACTGTAGAACTACAGAGTGCAGCTATACGGTCAGTGGAGCTGATAAAGTGGACAGTGAGGTGGTCAGAATGATACATTTCCAGTTTTATCTGTTACAGAACTCTGAGCCGATGAAGAGAACGTTTCAGAAAATGTCAGCAGTTTCTCTGCAGACTGAAGTTTGTTTGCAGAGCGGCTGCTGCTGAAGGCATGTTGCTTCTGAGTTACATCAGAACCCACATCCAACACACACACACACACACACACACACACACACACACACACACACACACTGTGCAGCCCTATTTAAGTTTAATCACGCCTGCTCTACTTTGTGAGTCACATCTGTGAGAGGCCCTGGTCTGAGGACAGCCCTGAAGACTTAAAGCTGCTTTAGAACTTACAGCCTCCAGCTCCAACGCTCTCCCCTGACTTACTGTCATGCGGGCATGTGGGTGATGTTATTGTGAGGCATGGAGTGGCACGGCGCCTCACCCGGCTCACACATACTTCTTAAGCCGCTTTTCAACTGCATGGTCCTTCTCAGCCTCGACTTGACTACTTCGTAAAAATAATGATAAAAATACAAACTCAACTGTGAAAAACGGCCAAACATGCCGGGGCAAGGTCAGCGTCACTGCCGTGAGTCACCCAAACACAGCGCTGTTACAGGTTTCTCATTTTCATTAGCTTTTATTTTATTTAGCTCTTCCTTTCGATTGGTGATTTCACTTCACTTTGTTTTAAGGAGGCATTTATTTCGTTTTTATTTTCTGAAAAGTAAAATGCCGTGAGAGCAGCTGTTTGTAAGTGTGGAATAAAACTAAGCCACAACAGACGGAGCTCGGCTCGAGGTTTCCTCAAAGACCAGACACAGAACCGTCCTGAGAACCTGTCATTCTCACACTAGTGTAGCTTTGCACTGAGTGCTATCGTGTTGATTAGTTTTTGTGTTTTTTATTTTTATTAGTTAATGAGCACATTGACTGCTAGTTTTCATTTTAGTCACAGTTTTAGTTCTAAAACTACACCTATAATAACCCTGATCATTGGTGATCCTGTGGTGGGGCCTTTCTAATGATGATGGGGCAGAGGGGGGCTGGCAAAGTGTGGGAGATGGTCAGCAGTTGTAGACTTAAAAGGTGCACCTATAAAGCAGGAGTACCAGCTTCACCAAAACATTCCAGACCTAAATAAATACATCACCCAAATCTAAACGTGTGTCAGGGTGGCGGCTACACTCTGTTTGATAGGGTGAGGAGCTCGGTCATCCGGGAGGAGCTCAGAGTCGAGCCGCTACTCCTCCGCACTGAGAGGATCCAGCTGAGGTGGTTCGGGCATCTGATCCGGATGCCCCCTGGACACCTCCCGGTGGGGGTGTTCTAGGCACGGCCTATCAGGACAAGACCCCGGGGTCGCCCTAGGACCCGCTGGAGGGATTACATCTCCAAGTTGGCCTGGGAGCGGCTTGGGGTCCCCGGGAATGAGCTGGAGGAAGTTGCGGGGGAACGGGGTCGTCTGGGATTCTCTGCTCTGAACTGCTTTGTGTCCAATTACACCAATGGTGTAATAAGTAGTAGTACAGTCCTTCACGTGGTCCATGCCTGTATTTTCTCTCATTCACCTCTATGAATATGCCCTTCAGTCTGGCTCTAAAACAGTGCAGTGGGAATGCCAGGCGGCTAAAGGCTGTCCATCACCCAGCCACCGCACCGGCCTTGGCTGACTTTGGCCTCTCTCATTAATAATCTATGTCAGGTCTGGCTGGGCGTCCAAATGTCCGTTTTCACCACTGCGGGTCAGAGCTGCTGCACTGACAGCTCCAACCTTCCTTCAGGCTTCAACACGCACACTCACTCCGGCTGTCTACGGCAGGCTTTAATCTGGCTAATGCTCCGCTCAGTTCAGCTGGCCTGACAGACATAAAATAGCGAGAACAGCATGTATAGCAGCGCAACGACTCGACAACATCATGTCCATTCATGTATCCAGCCTGCCATTTGTCAATCAAACCTAGTGTAGGACAAGGGCTGAGACAGATCTCCGCTCCATCATCAGCACGGCAGAAAAATAGGATGATTCTAGCCAGCAGTAAAAATATGCAGATCAATAAATGAATGGACACTTTCTTAGCCTGTGTCAACAATCACCAGTTGCATAGACCAGAGGTCACTAATAGGTGGACCGTGGTCTGAGTCTGGACCCAGACGCTGTTCTATGTGTACCTGGACCTATAATCAATAAACTATAGAGAATTATGTAATTTGGATGGGGTGGTCCTGTTTTAATCAGCGTAGCTTTTCTAGCCTTTACAGTAGCTTTAGTGACCGGGAGACTCACAGACCAATCACATGTGCTGTAAATATCACACGTGACGCTACTCAGCCAATCAGATCGTGCATTATGATGAGCTCTGAGACTCGAGTCAGTGACGCCACACAGGGGAGGAACGAGGAGAGAAACAGCAGTCAGAGAAGAAAGTGAGTCAGAGGGAAGTTATTCCACATGACGTGATCTAAAAAGAGGAAACTGACAGTAAATGTTGTTGAAATCTGACCGAACTGGACTTTATTTGATCTGATGTTCAGTAAATGTTGGTGAAATCTGACCGAACTGGACTTTATTTGATCTGATGTTCAGTAAATGTTGTTGAAATCTGACCGAACTGGACTTTATTTGATCTGATGTTCAGTAAATGTTGGTGAAATCTGACCGAACTGGACTTTATTTGATCTGATGTTCAGTAAATGTTGGTGAAATCTGACCGAACTGGACTTTATTTGATCTGATGTTCAGTAAATGTTGGTGAAATCTGACCGAACTGGACTTTATTTGATCTGATGTTCAGTAAATGTTGGTGAAATCTGACCGAACTGGACTTTATTTGATCTGATGTTCAGTAAATGTTGTTGAAATCTGACCGAACTGGACTTTATTTGATCTGATGTTCAGTAAATGTTGTTGAAATCTGACCGAACTGGACTTTATTTGATCTGATGTTCAGTAAATGTTGGTGAAATCTGACCGAACTGGACTTTATTTGATCTGATGTTCAGTAAATGTTGGTGAAATCTGACCGAACTGGACTTTATTTGATCTGATGTTCAGTAAATGTTGGTGAAATCTGACCGAACTGGACTTTATTTGATCTGATGTTCAGTAAATGTTGTTGAAATCTGACCGAACTGGACTTTATTTGATCTGATGTTCAGTAAATGTTGGTGAAATCTGACCGAACTGGACTTTATTTGATCTGATGTTCAGTAAATGTTGCTGAAATCTGACCGAACTGGACTTTATTTGATCTGATGTTCAGTAAATGTTGCTGAAATCTGACCGAACTGGATTTTATTTGATCCGATGTTCAGTAAATGTTGGTGAAATCTGACCGAACTGGACTTTATTTGATCCGATGTTCAGTAAATGTTGGTGAAATCTGACCGAACTGGACTTTATTTGATCCGACGTTCAGTAAATGGTGGTGAAATCTGACCGAACTGGACTTTATTTGATCTGACGTTCAGTAAATGGTGGTGAAATCTGACCGAACTGGACTTTATTTGATCTGACGTTCAGTAAATGGTGGTGAAATCTGACCGAACTGGACTTTATTTGATCTGACGTTCAGTAAATGTTGGTGAAATCTGACCGAACTGGACTTTATTTGATCTGATGTTCAGTAAATGTTGTTGAAATCTGACCGAACTGGACTTTATTTGATCTGATGTTCAGTAAATGTTGTTGAAATCTGACCGAACTGGACTTTATTTGATCTGATGTTCAGTAAATGTTGTTGAAATCTGACCGAACTGGACTTTATTTGATCTGATGTTCAGTAAATGTTGTTGAAATCTGACCGAACTGGACTTTATTTGATCTGATGTTCAGTAAATGTTGGTGAAATCTGACCGAACTGGACTTTATTTGATCTGATGTTCAGTAAATGGTGGTGAAATCTGACCGAACTGGACTTTATTTGATCTGATGTTCAGTAAATGGTGGTGAAATCTGACCAAACTGGACTTTATTTGATCTGATGTTCAGTAAATGTTGCTGAAATCTGACCGAACTGGATTTTATTTGATCCGATGTTCAGTAAATGTTGGTGAAATCTGACCGAACTGGATTTTATTTGATCCGATGTTCAGTAAATGTTGGTGAAATCTGACCGAACTGGACTTTATTTGATCTGATGTTCAGTAAATATTGCTGAAATCTGACCGAACTGGACTTTATTTGATCTGATGTTCAGTAAATGTTGCTGAAATCTGACCGAACTGGACTTTATTTGATCCGATGTTCAGTAAATGTTGGTGAAATCTGACCGAACTGGACTTTATTTGATCTGATGTTCAGTAAATGTTGGTGAAATCTGACCGAACTGGACTTTATTTGATCTGACGTTCAGTAAATGTTGGTGAAATCTGACCGAACTGGACTTTATTTGATCTGATGTTCAGTAAATGGTGGTGAAATCTGACCGAACTGGACTTTATTTGATCTGATGTTCAGTAAATGGTGGTGAAATCTGACCGAACTGGACTTTATTTGATCTGATGTTCAGTAAATGGTGGTGAAATCTGACCGAACTGGACTTTATTTGATCTGACGTTCAGTAAATGTTGGTGAAATCTGACCGAACTGGACTTTATTTGATCTGATGTTCAGTAAATGGTGGTGAAATCTGACCGAACTGGACTTTATTTGACCTGATGTTCAGTAAATGTTGGTGAAATCTGACCGAACTGGACTTTATTTGATCTGATGTTCAGTAAATGTTGGTGAAATCTGACCGAACTGGACTTTATTTGATCTGATGTTCAGTAAATGTTGGTGAAATCTGACCGAACTGGACTTTATTTGATCTGATGTTCAGTAAATGTTGGTGAAATCTGACCGAACTGGACTTTATTTGATCTGATGTTCAGTAAATGTTGGTGAAATCTGACCGAACTGGACTTTATTTGATCTGATGTTCAGTAAATGTTGGTGAAATCTGACCGAACTGGACTTTATTTGATCTGATGTTCAGCTGTCGACTGTATAAGATGCTGATATTGCTACTCGGCTCCTTCAGTAAACAGTAGACGGCGCAGAGTCGTGATGCAGGTCAGACGTTATGATGTTCTGGACCTTCGCTTGAGGACATTCTCTCTAACTGGACCTTAGTGAACTTTAATTAAAGACCCCTGGCCTAGACTTTGGTGTCTGAAAGTAAAGACAGTCAGCTGTGGGGTCATGGGACTTTATAGAGCCCTCACAATTGTTTTAGTGACCTTTTTTTAGCGATTCCGAGGCTTCAGTAAACCGGCTTACTCAGTAGTGTCTAATTTATGACACACGTGCATCAAAGACGATAATTCAAAGCATCAAGTCTGGAATGCTTTAGATGATTATTATCAACTATAATAATACTTAAAATCATATGTGCTATTTACAGAATCAGATGGTGTGTTGTTTTTATTGTCTTTATTCACTGCAGATTAACGTCAGTGAGAACCGGCTATCTAATCACTTTTCCTTATGTAGAGAAACGCAATATTGATGTGGGAAATGATGATGGATTTTATCCATTCAGAATAATTTGATGCGAAATGGCTCACTGTACAGAAACTGACTGACAATTTCTTTACAGTGGTGAGTGATGGGAACCCGGCGTCGCCATGACTACAACACAGATATAGACACTTTATTTACCATCCAGAACCACCAGAGAACCTACACGAGTCTTCTGAGCTTATATGGAATGTTGATGATGGAAAACAGTGGAAAATCTGGAATAATGAGTTTTCTTTGGGGACTATTTTGCCGCACAGCGCCCTGCATGTCTCCCTCCACCATGAATGGAGTTGAAGTTCTCTAAACTCTCATAAAACAGCGTCTCAGTCATCAGGCAGTGAATTCAGAACCAGTTCATGTAGGAACTTTCTGTAGGAGCTTTTAGAGGGACGTCTGGTTCCCATCACCACCACTGGGAGCAGCTTTTAGAGGGACGTCTGGTTCCCATCACCACCACTGGGAGCAGCTCTGACTCTGTTTTCTAGTTTCTCTACAGCAGAGCGTTTCACACCAAACCACCCTGAATAACTCTGTTCACATTTTAACAACTAAATTATGTAAAATGTTGAAAATGTCCTCTTTGATACAGATTTCTCTGTCTGTAACGTGTAGTAATGTAATCAGATGTCAGAAGGCGTTTGGAGGCAGGGCTAAAAGACTATAGAGAAACATGAATTTTATCTTTTAAATCAAATGATGTCATGAATCGTGCTCAATGTAAAGAAACAGTGCATTTTGATTTCAGGATGACTCTAAATTCTTTGTTTGTCTGTTGTACTTTTGTGTTTCTCAGCGCTGCTCTGCGTGTTGTATCTGCTGGTCATGCAGCTGCAGCCCTGCTCCGGCTGCCCGTCTGTATGTGTATGCAGCTTATCCGAGGCAGACTGCAGTGGCCGCGGCCTGGTGGCGCTCCCCGCCCTGTCATCGCTCCCATCATCCACGCGCACCCTCCTCCTGCCCAACAACCGCCTCTCCTTGCTGCCCACCGCAGCCTTCACCAACCTCAGCTCCCTCGAGAGGCTGGACCTGTCCAACAATTACCTGGACAACCTGCCAGCCGGCTTGTTTGCTGAGCTGGCCAACCTGAGCGATCTCAGCTTGAGGAACAACAGCCTAACGGCACTGGACCGTGACCTCCTGCAAGGCCTGGGAAGCCTGCGGAGGCTGGATGTGTCTCTGAACGGCCTGGCTGCCGTCCCACTGGGTCTGCTGGACCAGCAGCAAGGCCTGACGTGGTTGTCCCTGGCCGGGAACAGGCTGCAGGCGCTGGAGAGGGCCGCCTTTGAGCCGCTGGTTAACCTGCAGCACCTGGAGCTGGGCTCTAACCCGTGGGAGTGCGACTGCAACCTGCGCGACTTCAAGCACTGGATGGAGTGGTTAATCTACCGAGGTAAGAACAAGCCTGGCAAGTCCATACAAGTCCATTAATAACACCATATTAACCAAGTGAAGTACCATCGCAATGACCTAGTGACCCTTAGCAACCATCAGGGATACCACAGCAACCGCGTAGTAGCAGTCAAGCAACCAACTGCGGTACCACAGCCACCAACTAGCAGCACACCAGCAACCACTTGGGATACATTAGCAACCACCTAGCAACACCTTAGCAACCACTTCTAATACTTAAGCAACCACCTAGCAACCAAGTGGCACACCATAGCAACCACCTAGCAACACTAGCAACAAATTGGGATCCTGCTGCAACCACCTGGCACCACCTTAGAAACCACACAGGACACCATAGCAACCTCACAGCAATACCTTAGTTACCACCTGGGATATAATAGGAACTCTTAGCAACACCCTTGCAGCACACTAGCAGCCACTTGGGATACATTTGCAACCACCTAGCAACACTTTAGCAACCATTTCTAATACCTAAGCAACCACCTAGCAACCAAGAGGGACACCATAGCAACCACCTAGCAACACTAGCAACAATCTGGGATCCTACTGCAACCACCTAGCAGCACCTTAGAAACTACTTGGGAAATCATAGCAACCACCTAGCAACACTTTAGCAACACCTTAGCAACCATTTCTAATACCTAAGCAACCACCTAGCAACCAAGAGGGACACCATAGCAACCACCTAGCAACACTAGCAACAAATTGGGATCCTACTTCAACCACCTGGCAGCATCATAGAAACCACTTGGGAAATCATAGCAACCACCTAAGCAACACCTTTGCAACCACATAGAACACAATAGCAACACCTTAGTTACCATCTGGGACATAATAGGAAACTCTTAGCAACACCCTTGCAACCACCTGGAACACCATTGCAACCACTTAGCACCACCCTGGCAACAACCTGAAATACTCAGTGACCTCCTAGAAACACCCTAACACACAACTAAGACACCATATCAAGCACTTAGCAACATCTTAGCAGCTACTTGGGATACCATAGTATCACCTAGCAACATCTTGGCAACCAACCGGGACAGCAACCACTTACCAAATCACAGTATGCAAATCAGGCAAACGTTACCGCCCCCTGATGATGCCTTAAAGATGTAGGGCTGCAACTAACGATTATCTTGGTAATCGACTAATCCGTCGATTGGTTTTTCAATTAGTCGATAAGTCGACGATTATTTCTGAAATGCCTTCCTTCGCTGCTTCCTGTGGGCGTGGGTCTGGTTTCTGCTCTACCTCTTCTTCATCTTCAGCTTGATTAAATGTTCCAACGCCTTAGATCACGTAACCGAAGAGGCGTTCTCTTAGCAAACACGGAGCCCGAGACCTTGTTCTCCGACGGGTAAGCCAACCAACGTTACGACGCTGCCGCTAGTGGAGGAACAATGAGGCGCTGGCCTGTCATTCGTACAGCGTTTGGGCTGCGGAGCTTCGCTGAAGCTCAGGCATGAAGCGGCTCAATGGACTTTACGTTGACCTTGGATTGAAATGTAAAGACGTGGCGTCGCTTCTCACAATCAGACGTGATTCTGCTGTTATTGAGCACAAACTGAACCTGAGGCCGACTGTCCTCATTTACAGACGCTGCAGAGAAGCACAGCTGAATAGACTCGGCTCAGACTGGCGAAGCTGGGAGAACAGCGTGTAACGTTAGTGATGCTGAAACGAAGCTCTAATGTGGGCCGTGTCGCCGTCCTCCGGTCCTACGTTTGCTTGCTGTGTGATGAGCACACATTTTGGGAGGGAACACAATGTCATTAACTTTTTTTTTAAACCACTCCGTAAACCAGAGTAACTACACCCCACTAACATTTTCTCTGTTGCATCCTCTCCCACTTCATCCCTGCATCTTTACACCCATATGTCCTAAGGCACAAGAGTTCATGCCATCCTGCATAGAAAGAGCAATAAAAGCAGAACGGCCTGATCTCAGAGCTATTTCAGAAGCAGGCATAGACATAATAACACGCATACACCCACATCCACACACTTAACACTGTCAATCAGGCGTAAGACGCTGTGGAGTGATGGATATAGTGGCAGAGCTGTAATAAGAGCGCAGAAACACCCACTCATCCAACAACCATGTGGCTATAAGAGAATTAAAAAAAAAAAATTAAAAACTGCTGCATAATTCAGCGTTTGAGACGGAAACAGAGCCATTCAGAGCGGTTTGGGGCGACTCGGGTTTCTTTACAGTGGTGGTGATAGGAACCTTCTTTATAAAGGTCTTCAAGGGTTCTTTAGTACAGACAAAGGGTTCTACAGCATATATCACCAAAGCCGTTCCGCTATTGTTACGATTTCAAGCTTGTAACAATAGAAGAACCTTTTTTTTGGTGCTGTATAGAACCATGTACAACCCATTCTCCGTCAGTCTGAAGAACCATTTGACCATGCAGAGAAATATCTGATCATGCAGAGGTTCTGTGAATGTTCATGGTTGTAAACAGAACCAGTCTTTACTAAAAAATAAACCCTTGAATATCCACCTTTTTAGCACACGGGCTTGACATCGGAACAATAGACAAACCTATATGGAACGTATATATATATAGAACACTCTGTGTAGAACCACATAAAACACGACACTCGTTTTGAACCGTCGTTTTTAAGCATAACAAAGGAATATTGATGGTAAAATAATTAAAAAAAAACACTTAAGCATGACATGGTTCTATACAGAACCTGTGGTTCTTAATAGAACGTTTACTTTGATAAAGAGTAAATCTTTTTAAAGAGTGTTTGTCCTGTTAAACATGTCAATATCAATTCAGAGCACTTGTTATAGAGTTGAGTGGCATTGCTGTGCAGGAATATCTCTGAAATCAATACATGACCGATGGCTTTTAGCCATGATGGGGGCTGTAAGCCATCGCCAGGCGCAGGCCTGCATGTAATGCCCTCGGCATACGCCACTGTCAGGGATTACATAGCGCCATTCTGTGAGTGCATGTGCCCCCCCACCTTGCCACCCCGCCCCCCCCTTTCCTTTCTCGTGTTTACAGAGCTGAAATGCACACAATCATGTGGCCTCCAGGCCAGACACATCTATACGACAGCTCTGAGAGGGGAAGAACATCTTACATCAGACCCTGAAAGGCTGTTGAGTCACTACGCTCCAGTGTTTATGTTTGCGTGTGACAGGCCACACTGGCAGAGCTCTATATGCATATCACACATATCAGAACCTTCTTACACACCAGCTGCCCTTTTACATTAAACATCAACAGTTTAGCACAAAATCAATCAAATTACTTAAACTGTCTAAACAAAGCAGGACCCCCATGGACCCTCACAGAGCAGGTACTGTTTGGGTGGTGGGTCATTCTCAGCACTGCAGTAACACTGACGTGGTGGAGGTGTGTTAGGGTGTGCTGTGCTGGTACGAGTGGATCAGACACAGCAGTGCTGCTGGAGTTTTTAAACACTGTGTCCACAAGTCAGAGACGACAGCTCATCTGCTGCTGCACAGTTTGTGTTGGTCATCCTCTAGTCCTTCATCAGTGGTCACAGGACGCCGCCCACAGGACGCCGCTCACAGGACGCTGCCCACAGGACGCCGCCCTCAGGACGCTGCCCACAGGACGCTGCCCACAGGACGCTGTTGGCTGGATGTTTTTGGTTCTCAGTCCAGCAGCGACACTGAGGTGTTTAAGAACTCCAGCAGCACTGCTGTGTCTGATCCACTCAGACCAGCACAACACACACTAACACACCACCACCACGTCAGTGTTACTGCAGTGCTGAGAATGACCCATCACCCAAACAGTACCTGCTCTGTGAGGGTCCATGGGGGTCCTGACCACTGAAGAACAGAGTAACAGAGTATCAGAGAAACAGATGGACTCCAGTCTGTAACTGTAGAACTACAGAGTGCAGCTATACGGTCAGTGGAGCTGATAAAGTGGACAGTGAGTGTAGAAACGAGGAGGTGGTCAGAGTGTTCTGCCTGACCGGTGTACGTAGCATACAGTCAAGTGTTTTGGTTCAGTGTGGTTCCTCGTCCATATCAGTCTAAGCACACTGTCATTCTGTAGCACAAGGAAGCTTTTTTCCGTCAGTGGGGCGTAAATGATTTGGATGATGTGGTAACATCAAAGTTAAAGTGACACTGTAAGATTTTTAACTGAAGTGTCGTTACTGAGCTCGGATGATAAAACCAGGCTAAATGCCCTGCTGTGAATCACCCTGTAGAGCCTGATATGCTCATTTCAGTCAGAGTCATCGGGTCAGATGAGTCATCTGTCTGGGGAAGCCCACATATCCATACACCCAAATCTTACACAGTGCAGCTTTATTGAATGACAAACAGGCAAACCCGATTGTTCTGATTAATAGCCTAATGACAATAAACATAATAATAGAATAATAGGCATAGAGTCTTAGAGGGGCAGTCGTGGGCTGGAGGTCAGGGAACTGGCCCTGCGACCGGAAGGTTACCGGTTCAATCCCCTCAGCCGACAGTCCATGACTGAGGTGTCCTTGAGCAAGACACCTAACCCCCAACTGGATAGGGCTGCCCACTGCTCTGGGCAAGTGTGCTCACTGCCCCCTAGTGTGTGTGTTCACTAGTGTGTGTGTGGTGTTTCACTGCAGGGATGGGTTACATGAGGAGGTGAAATTTCCCCGTTGTGGGACTAATAAGGGTCTCATAATCCTAATTTCACAGTGAGCTTTCGCCGTTTTATTTTAACAGAAACTTTTTAGATGATGTAGACGTGCAGTTTATTAAACCTATCACAAAACCATACCCAGAAATAGCAAACCACACCAGAAATGACCAAAAGATACCAAGAACCACCAAAACTATGAGCTAGAACAGAGTTAACTGGCAATTTCCTAAGCAGTGTTTTACAGTCTTCAAACAGATTCTGTGCGTTGCTACAACATGACATAGACAGAGCAGCCCTGCTGGCCACATCCTGGATAAATAAAAACAATGTGTGGCCACGACTTAGTAAGGCGTGGGAACGAGATCCTAATGCGTGGCCACGACTTAGTAAGGTGTGGGAACGAGATCCTAATGCGTGGCCACGACTTAGTAAGGTGTGGGAACGAGATCCTAATGCGTGGCCATGACTTAGTAAGGTGTGGGAACGAGATCCTAATGCGTGGCCACGACTTAGTAAGGTGTGGGAACGAGATCCTAATGCGTGGCCACGACTTAGTAAGGTGTGGGAACGAGATCCTAATGCGTGGCCACGACTTAGTAAGGTGTGGGAACGAGATCCTAATGCGTGGCCACGACTTAGTAAGCCGCGATCTTGTTACACACATATTAGGATCTCGTTCCCACACGTTAATAAGGCGTGGCCACGCGTTATTTTTATGTGTACAGAATATCCCCAGCGGGCTCCGTAACGCGCAGCTCTTTTTAAAGAAAGTGTATTCTGGTCTCACAGGAAACCGACATGGCAAAGCGTCTGTCTTTCTTTGTTTTTGTTTTTTTAAGAAAGCAGCTCTCGCCTCCCTGCCAGCCAACCAAACCCCTCGGCTTGCCGCCTCAAATTAATGTGTCGTAATATGCGCTGACTCATTGTCTTCTACAAAGTTTTCCTCCTCGGGTCAATGAGGGGCTAAAATGATGTAATGGGGCAATATGAGGCAATAATAAGACCAGAGAATTATCTCTGCCAGCTAGATTAGTCAGCCCAGTTACAGCCACGCTATATCTGGGCCTTCTCAATCACACCCTGAACAGTCTGTTCCTTCTTGGCAACAAGCTCACGTTGAGGCACGCATGTTTAGTGGCAGCAAAGAACCATAAGCATGTTTTCCATCATAGAGAAGAACCATTTTTACAGTCAAACGGTTCTTCGTCATGGGGCTGTAAGAACCGCCTTTACTGAAGAACCCTTGAAGAACCCCCTTTGTAAGGGTGGGTTTTGCTGATGATATGGTGCAGTGGGCTGCTGACCCTCTAGTCATTGCCGGCTAGCTGCTGATTTCCTCTCTTTCTTTCGCAGGTGGCTATGTGGACGCCATGGAGTGCACCCTCCCCAAAGACCTGCGAGGGCGGGACATCCGGAGCGTACCCGTGGAGATGTTCAACTACTGCCTGCAGCTGGAGGATGAGAACGGGGGCGGGTCTGGAGGGACGAAGGGCGGCTCTCCCCCGTGCGTGCGGGCCACAGCGGCGCCACCCTCCGAGAGCACAGTGGTGCGGACGGAGACCGAGGCGCCGGACTGTGTGAGGCAGCGCTATCGGCCTGTCAGCGTGCGACGGGCCATCGGCACGGTGGTGATCGCCGGCGTGGTGTGCGGCATTGTGTGCATCATGATGGTGGCGGCAGCCGCATACGGCTGCATCTACGCCTCCCTGATGGCCAAGTACCAGCGCGAGCTGAAGAAGAGGCAGCCGCTGATGGGCGACGCCGAGGCGGAAGCTGACCCTGAGGAGAAACAGATCTCATCGGTGGCGTAGAGCAGGGGAAGAGGGGTCAGGGTTCACAGACAGGACTGCTCTGGAATCAAAACTGCACAGTGAGAAAGAGACAGCAACCTTTACCGGGGCTGACTGAGGCTCGTTCCTGTCCTACCTACGTTCCTCTCCTCTCTCCCAAAGACTAGTTGCAGACATTCTCCTCATGCTAAGGACCCCTGCTCTAACGCCTTTGCCCTCTGTCCTTGGATCACAGTCCGCCCCCTAGAACCAGAGGCTCAATCAGCACTTTAAAACTTCACCCCTTCGTCTCGGCCCTGGTCTTGGAAGGAAGGATTGCGGGGAGGAAAGATGAATAGCTGCTGTTTGATTGCTCCTCTATGGTGTACTCCTCTAGTGGCTAACATCAGCATCTGCACTAGCAGCTGCATCAACCTTGCCCCTGCCCTAAATATACCCACTTCGCCCCACGGAGACTCTATTTTGGTGGTAATGACATATCATATTATTAATATCCTCCATGTTATTCAGAAAATAATATATATCCTAATATCCGATGTGAGGTGACCCCCACTTCTCCTGGTCTATCGCTGTGTGCTTCTGCTTCCATACCCAGTGTTGAATTGTGTTTAGCACATCGTTCTGTTCCATTTGTTTAGACTCACTATTAATGTGTGCTGCCCTCCCGAGTGTGTGAGTATTAGTGGGAGCCAGATTTGTCTCTGAATCGGGGTTGGTGGTGCAGAATTCCTTGAATAATACTTGATGTGTGAGTCAAGTCGTGGCATTTAGAGTAGAAGCGTATTGAGAACCTGTGAGAGGTCTGGGTGGCTGAAGCTGGGTGGGAGGCCACTTCAAGGCCTTTATTTCTGGAGAGGAGAAGATTAACCAGCTCTTAAAGTGATTACTGTGTCACTGTGTGAATACAGAAACAGGCAGAGCAGAGGGGATAGAAGTGTTGACTCCATTAAGATGGTTTTCCACACATTATTTACCAATATGTTTGTATGCTTTGTTTGTTTCATTATGGATTGGAATGCCTCTAGCAATCCGAACAGTCCGATCTGTTGTGTCCCATAGGAAAGTGGAATATATTGCCAGTGGCAAAGTTGTCAGTATAATCCAGACATAAGTAGAATATATTATAATGCATTTGAACATGTTACATGTGTGTATGAGTTTGAAATATGTACACAGAAGAGAGGTTGGACGGTACTGTGTGCTCAGTTTTGTACTGTTGGACCAAGTAATATATCCACGTTTAGCCTAATAGGTTTATGATGAAGACTTTTAGATTGTAGGTCCAAGCTTCCTTAACGATCTTCCAAATATCAGTATTCAAAAAAAATCACTACGGATAACTACAGCATTAGCCTTTTTCCAAAAAGGAAGTCTAGCTACTGCAGTGTGCCGGGATTAGACGAAGATCTTAGACAAAGATTATTCTAGAACAGATTATTCCTGTCATATACTTTGTGGTTTAAGCTTCCATACGTTAGCATCCCTCCATCGGAAAGAGACGGATGAAGTCAGCAGGGAAAGAGAGGGAGAGGGAGAACATACGGCTAAAAATATCCGCAGTAACGACGACCTTATTGCGCGCTCCTTCGATTCGTAATCTTCCTCTCACTCTTAACTTTGCTGACGTGACTCAGAGATCAGCTGCAGAAGTCCAAACAGTTCAAAGGGAATATTGGTTCACAACACAAGCAACTGAAGTGTCGTTTTCTCCGTGATTTGGATACAAAATCATCTTCATCATCTGTTTTGGGTTTTGATGTATTTGTTAAATTCATAAGCCACAAATAAGTGCAGATAATGCAACATACAAGCAGTCCAAGCCCCCCCCCCCCCATCCCGTTTAGCTAAGTGTCAGAGTTTGGGATGTTTCAGTCCAAATGAAAAGGAAAACGTAGCAGTCCCTCACTCACCTCTCGCCGTCTAGTCCACTCAGGCTACGTTCACATTCCAGGCTGAAGTGGCACAAATCCGATCTTTTTCCCTGATGTGACCCCGATCTGGGGTTTTCAGGGCCGTGTGGACGCAAATCTGATCTCCGCAAATCCGACCTGAGCCACTTTCATATGTGGTCCTAGATCGGACGTGTATCCGATTCGTGGCCACGTGACCTTAATGTGACGCTCAGATCGGAAGTCATGCGCTTTTTTCCCATCATCATTCAGCGTTACCATGGCAGCAGCGCCGAACAGACATTAAAGCCTGTAAACGGTGGAAAAGCAGCTCGTCTCACCTTTTTCTCCTCCGTCTGGCTCTAATAATGAAGCTGAGAGCTGATCAGAGTTAATGATCTTCTCAGCGAAGCTCGTTCTGCTCGTTAGTTTGTGCTGCTGATGCGGTGATTCAGTCATGTGACGTCACTGAGTAGGAGGAGCTCATGAGGGTCATTTCATCACATTAATGACCGATTAAACGAGGGTGAACCATCGAGTCAGAGAGATGGGATTTGGGCATAACATCAGATTTGAGTAACGAGGCCTGAAATGTGAACGTAGGTTTTGTTTTCAAAACAGCACAAATAAAGGTACAGCCAGTCTTTTGGGGTTGGCCTTAACCTCCGGTACACCAGGTGGAGTCACCTGACTCAGACAGCTGCATCAGATGACGCTGTGGTCTTGGACCATGCGTGAGAAACAAGCCGTAGACTAGGTGATACTGAAGCCTGAATTACTGTAATAATTCGCAGATTCCAGCAGTGTTTGATGGTTAGACTCACAACTATATGAGACAAGCACAGAGACATCCTGCTGCCTGTACACGCACCAATATGTAACTGCTACTACTTTTAAGGTAGAAGGGAAAATTTCAATAAAAAGCAGGGAAAGACGAGAACCGTTTTTGCCAGGCCCGCTGGTCTAGCGTTAGAAAGCAATATTGACGAATGTTTATAGGATGTTTACTGTTCCATTTTGTTTTTATCATTCTGCAAAATTAAATTTATTTCAGATTTACGTCGGTTGTTAAAAGTGGTTCTTAATAAAAGTGAAGGGACAACCCAGAATGATAAGCCACTGTTAAAACACACACACACACACACACACACACACACACACACACACACAGTGAACAGGCTGGAGGATGCAATAGAAACCAGTTCATCTGCTAAACACAAACCCCAAAGAACTTTGTGTGGAAATAATATAGAAAATGTTTCCAGTTCCACTGCAAACTGTGTAAAACTGCTGAAATACAGTCTCATAATAATTATAATAACCATAATAAATAATAATCCAGATCGACTAGATCACAAAAACCACCGTCTCTGTCAAAACAACCACACAGACTGTTTGTGAAATGAACATAAATTTGCATTAAATCATTTGGAGCACCGTCAGCAAACACACACAGATAAGAGGTTTACTGGTGTGCATCAGTCGTTATTTCCCATTGGACTGATAAACGGTGGAGTGGACCGACGGAGCCAGTTTACAGGCTGTCGTCGGAAGAAAACCTCGTGTCTCTGAAATGGAAACTTTACAGGGGAAGGAAAAAAAACCTGCTTTACTTTCAACGTAAGTCGATGGAACCGGACGTTTTTCTGAGTTAGGACATTTCTTTTGAAATTTACATACGATGTAAACGGAGATACGAGGTTTTCTTCCGACAGCAGCCAAATAATAGACAGCAAAAACATCCCTTACGCTCCTTTTGGAGCCAGGGACATTCCATGCATGTAACCCTGTTCACCAAGCCGCTCCACGCCTTCCCTCTTCAGTGTTTAATGAGCGCATTGCTCAGGCAGAACACAATGCACAGATTTACTGTTCAGTAAAAAGGAAGATGCATGCAGAACGTTGTAATATCCAGAGAACCTTTATCATGTAATCTGATGTGGCCAGGCCTTATGAGACCCCTGCTATTGCACTGCAGGGGCTTTACTAACATATATTTACAAATTCTTCTGTAATGCAGAACCAAACACCTCAAACAGTGGCATCTGCCACCAGCCCTGGCTGGTTTGGATTTAAACCATACATTAGGCTTAATCTGGGCAGGAATATGCTAAATCTGAACTTTCCAGACTGAATCAGACGCCTGCTTTAGTAGATCCAGTACCTCATTTACATATTAAATACATTCATGTGAGTGTAAGAGTATCTTCTGCAACTATATTTAATAAATAAGATAATAATAATAATAATAATAATAATAATAATAATAATAATAATACATTGGATTTATAACGCACTTTTCATTTATAGTAAATCCCAAAGTGCTTACAGTGTAAAACATTAATTAAAAGATAATAATAAAAAAATATATATATATATCTATATATATATATATACATCACTGTTGTTGGGAAGATGCATGCAGAATGTCAGTCACACAGTCTGACATGGAATTAGGCCAAGGCTTTATTCACAGGAGCTCAATGCAGGATATATATATATATATACACACACATCACAACAAATTCTGAATTAAGAAGGTTATTTAAAACGCAGCACTCGGTATCACCTTGTGATGTCACACTTATGCTGACATAAACAGTAATAAAAACAACGCTGATGCTGTTTATCACTTGCAAATGCACCATTCCTGCTGTGACTGTTCTTCCCCTGAAAGAGCTCAGGAACAAGCTTATGCCCTCAGTTTACTGTATGAGCGCTCAAGGCTTAATAACCTAATGCTGAGCTGCACGTCTGATGCACTTATTTTGATCTGGGACCCCTCTTTGACCTATCGGCCCACGGATACATCACTGCTCAGTGTCCAGGGATCTGACTATTCCCAATGAAGCCCTGATTGGACACTAATTTGGATGCAGTTAAAGGAAAATTTCAGTCAAATGATGCAATGCTTACTGGCCACCCTACATGTCCCTGATTTCCAGCTCTGGTGAGTTACCTTGCTGTCGTCCTCACCGCACCGCTGCTGTTTTCTGTGAGCTTCAGCTTTTACAGAATTTTGGCTGCTTTCGTCACTTGTGTGTGAAAACTGAACGTTCTGCGACTGAACGTATGACAGGAAACCATAATACACCCACAGGCACGCCATGCCACAAAGGAGCAGAGAGCAATAGCGCCATCTGGAGGAAAAATGTGCAATACTGAAAAAGAGCAGTACCAAAACATGAAGAGATGATGTGATTATATACATCCCGCTGCTGTCGGAAGAAAACCTCATATCTCCCAAATGGTGGGAAAAACAGTCTTGACTTAGAATGGAAGTCAATGGAACCAGAATTTTTTCCAAGTCATTTTGGAAACTGTCCAAAACTGAAAAGCGACAAAAATGGAGATACGAGGTTGTGTTCCTAAATTTCCTTCGGGATCAATAAAGTATCTATCTATCTATCTGTTCCGACAGCAGCGACATATAGATGACTTTTTTTGGATACTAGCATGAGAGTTGTTCTCACAGTCCCATGAATTATAAGTCAGCAGATGAAATTGTGCAAAATTATATCTGATTTGTTTGTCCTTAATATCTACACTGGAAAGTCTAAAGTGTCTGGATTTATTTTTTATTTCCTGAGTCCCCTCCAAAGTACAGTGCAGCTGGAACTCTATCTATCTGTCTGTCTATCTGTCTGTCTATCTGTCTGTCTGTCTGTCTGTCTGTCTGTCTGTCTGTCTATCTGTCTATCTGTCTGTCTGTCTATCTGTCTATCTATCTGTCTGTCTGTCTGTCTGTCTATCTGTCTATCTATCTATCTATCTATCTATCTATCTATCTATCTATCTATCTATCTATGTCTGTCTATCTATCTATCTATCTATCTATCTATCTATCTATCTATCTATCTATCTATCTGTCTGTCTGTCTGTCTGTCTGTCTGTCTGTCTGTCTATTTGTCTGTCTGTCTGTCTGTCTATCTGTCTATCTATCTGTCTGTCTGTCTGTCTGTCTGTCTCTCTGTCTATCTATCTATCTATCTATCTATCTATCTATCTATCTATCTATCTGTCTGTCTGTCTGTCTGTCTGTCTGTCTGTCTGTCTGTCTATCTGCTGCACAGACAAGAACTTCAGACTGAAGATGGAAAGTGTGAGTTGGCACAAACAAAAAACGTCATGTTTCATTTCTAACTGTTTAAAACTGTTCATTTCTAACTGTTTCAGGACCCCCATGGACCCTCACAGAGCAGGTACTGTTTGGGTGGTGGGTCATTCTCAGCACTGCAGTAACACTGATGTGGTGGTGGTGTGTTAGTGTGTGTTGTGCTGGTACGAGTGGATCAGACGCAGCAGTGCTACTGGAGTTTTTAAACACTGTGTCCACTCACTGTCCACTCTATCAGACACTCCTACCTTGTGGGTCCACCTTGTAGATGTAAAGTCAGAGACGACAGCTCATCTGCTGCTGCACAGTTTGTGTTGGTCGTCCTATAGTCCTTCATCAGTGGTCACAGGACGCTGCCCGCAGGATGCTGCCCACAGGACGCTGCCCACAGGACGCTGCCCACAGGACGCTGCCCACAGGACGCTGTTGGCTGGATATTTATGGTTCTCAGTCCAGCAGCGACACTGAGGTGTTCCAGCAGCACTGCTGTCTGATCCACTCAGACCAGCGCAACACACACTAACACACCACCACCACATCAGTGTTACTGCAGTGCTGAGAATGACCCACCACCCAAACAGTACCTGCTCTGTGAGGGTCCATGGGGGTCCTGACCACTGAAGAACAGGGTAACAGAGTATCAGAGAAACAGATGGACTCCAGTCTGTAACTGTAGAACTACAGAGTGCAGCTATACGGTCAGTGGAGCTGATGAAGTGGACAGTGAGTGTAGAAACAGGAAGGTGGGATATTTCGACAGTCCAGCAGTTGGCAGCAGTACTGCGGCTGATCAGACCTGAAGCTCAACATGTGAAGAGCAGCTAGTGTGTCGTGTTCACTGTCTGCATGCTTCCGTGCCCCGTCTGCACATGTGAATACAGGGCTAGATCATGCTAGGTCACCCTTTCCCTCAAAAACAGGAGGTACGAGCTCCTCTGTGACGCCTGGAGGGAAAGAAGCTGCCCCTTGGCGTGGGCCTAATGCACCTCCTTATACTTCATTTGAGCTGTGATTTATTTCTGTCTCTGTTTATCTGTTTATCTCACCTGTACGCCACTGTTTCTCCTGCTCTCTTTCCCTAAGAACTGTATGGGACGCTCCAAATTAAATGCTTCTTTATTTTCCCCCTCGTCGTTTTAAATACTACTTGTGGGCTGTGGAATAATTCTGTGTTGAACGCTGAATAAAGAATGTATTTCCATAAGCTAGTAGGTGGAGCCTGAGTGAAGGCCTGAGCACACGCACAACACGTTTATAGACATAAGAGTGAAGCCACGGCTTGATGTTTAGTGGAAATGCTGAGGATGTATCCCTTCTGTAAAGGAGAGGATGCAAGATTACGTTGTGTTTATCCTGTGAGACACAGAGTGTGTTCAGGTTTATGAAATAAACCCATTTTTAATCAGACGCACCTGAATAGCTGAGTAAATAAAGCAAAATGAGCTTCCAGTCATATTTTCTGTCAGGTGATCTACTACTCATTACCATAATCTGATCTTTTATTATACAGACATACTGTATGTAGACGTTTGGGTGTCTGTGGTCAAAGTATTCGTGATGATGATTTTCTGAGTGAAATAAGTTCAAATGAAAATCTAAATTTCTGCATAATTAAATGATTAATATGCCAACAAAGTTCATTCAGAGCGGTTTGGTGTGAAATGCTCTGTTCTAGATAGTCAGGTTTGTTCACAGTGGTGGTGATGGGAACCAGACGTCCCTCTAAAAGCTCCTCACAGTGGTGGTGATGGGAACCAGACGTCCCTCTAAAAGCTCCTCACAGTGGTGGTGATAGGAACCAGACGTCTCTCTAAAAGCTCCTACAGAAAGTTCCTACATGAACTGGTTCTGAATTCACTGCCTGATGACTGAGACGCTGTTTTATGAGAGTTTAGAGAACTTCAACTCCATTCATGGTGGAGGGAGACATGCAGGGCGCTGTGCGGCAAAATAGTCCCCAAAGAAAACTCATTATTCCAGATTTTCCACTGTTTTCCATCATCAACATTCCATATAAGCTCAGAAGACTCGTGTAGGTTCTCTGGTGGTTCTGGATGGTAAATAAAGTGTCTGTATCTGTGTTGTAGTCATGGCGACGCCCGGTTCCCATCACCACCACTGTAAAGAAAACAAGGAAAACCAGAGTGGACAGGTTTCTCTAATGATTTCACATCAAAGCGCTCTGAGTGGCTTTGTTTTGATGGGTGGGATTCCCCTTCAACACGTCCTCTACAGACACATTTTAATGCATGATTACTGTGTATTTGCTGAATTTGACAAATCGGGGAAAGAAAGTGAGACAGGTTACGCCTCACGCCTTCCGTGGCAGAGACTCCTCACTCCCTGGGAGGTCACGTGAACACGACCTCTCAGCAGTCCACCCATCAGCGTTCTTGCTTGCCTGATTACTGAGTTCTGACCCCCGTTGTTTGGACTGTCTACGACTGTTTGCATTAGTTGTGTGTTGGGGTTTCTGTGCATTCCCAAGCCTTTTTTTCCGTGTTTTGACTTTCCAGTATGTGTTTCCGCTCGTTCTCCTGTTTACAACTTTAGCCTCATGCCTTCGGACTCTGTTTGCTCTTCTGTGTATCGACCCTGTTCTGGACCCTGTTCTGGTTCTGGATCCTCCCGAATTAAACGTGTTCTACTGTAGTCTGCTCTGCGCGCCTGGCTGTTCCCCAGCCGTCACACTACAGCTCATTTAATAGATCTGATTCCTTCATTCTGTGAAATCCAGTGAATAACACACTCACTGCAGAAGAATGTCACGTTTAGGCTTGTAGAGGAAGTCTTAACTTAGGATGTGCTTATACTGTACTTGTCACTTGGTCCTCTTGGCCCGGGCCAAAGCAGAGTCAGACGGCTGACTGGGCAGATTTCATGACGTACAGTAACTGTGATGATGTCCAGCGGCTGTTCTGAATGGACTGAATTGTGCTATTCTCTGTTCTCTCTGGGCTCGTTGGGTTTTATGTCGTTGCCGTGGTTACAATGCGGCACAGGGTGAGATCCCTGTAACAGCTTTGAGTGGCTCACTGAACGGAGAAACCTCGGCACATTCATACAGAATTTAAACATGCAGTTAAATGTGCGTATGAAAAATTATTAATGACTTCAAACGAGACCCTCCAACGTAAAACCATGCGTTCACTTACTACATTTGGCAGACGCTCCTATCCAGAGCGACTTACAATGTGATCATTCTTTTACACAGAGAACTTGTGCCCACGGACTCTTATTGGTATTGCGTAGGATGTTTATCCAGGTCGGGATTGAATCCCAGTCTACATGGTGGAAGGCAGAGGTGTTACCCACTACACCAACCAACCAACATGTATTAACCACTCCACCTGTTTTGGACTGTCAGTTCTTTTGTTCTCTGTTTTATTTTGCACAACCTTTTACATTAAAAAGCCGAACGATGCTTTATTCAGATTTGAGCTTTCCCTTTGTTTTAAATACAGGACATCAAACAATGTCAAACCATGATTATATGATTTTTACATAAAATGTCACATACCGTTTTCTACACAAGGTCGAAAACGTGCCTCGGCCTCATTTCAGAACTCAGAACGAGCCGTTCTATATGTACACATTCAGCTCATGAAGAGATGACTGACCATCTCAGAGACAGCCCGGTTCCCGCAACCAGTGGCAACAGAGCATCAGATACTCATCTTTTCCACAAATCTTTGGGTTAGATGTCTTTGGTCTGAACAGCGTTTAGAATTCAAATGAAACGCAACATATTTTACTCTGAAAATCAACAGGACTGTGCACGTGAGGACCTTTTAGCACCTTCAACTCCGACGAATCCGTGAAGCTTCTCGCTGGGAGACTGAGAGACGACTCGCTTTCAGTTTTTAGTTTCTTGTCTGTTTATAATGATGTTGGATTCCTGTAGCAGCAACTCGTCCATCGTGCCTCCACTACCCCACAGACAGACCAAGCCAAAGAACAATGTACTTCCAGAAGAAATGCCTCACTTTCTTTCTTGCCAAAAATCAAGACTACTCGATCACCATCACCAAAAATCAGGACGACCCGATCACCATCACCAAAAATCAGGACGACTCGATCACCATCACCAAAAATCAAGACGACTCGATCACCATCACCAAAAATCAGGACGACTCGATCACCATCACCAAAAATCAGGACGACTCGATCACCATCACCAAAAATCAAGACGACTCGATCACCATCACCAAAAATCAGGACGACTCGATCACCATCACCAAAAATCAGGACGACTCGATCACCATCACCAAAAATCAAGACGACTCGATCACCATCACCAAAAATCAGGACGACCCGATCACCATCACCAAAAATCAGGACGACTCGATCACCATCACCAAAAATCAAGACGACTCGATCACCATCACCAAAAATCAGGACGACTCGATCACCATCACCAAAAATCAAGACGACTCGATCACCATCACCAAAAATCACGACTACTCGATCACCATCACCAAAAATCAGGACGACCCGATCACCATCACCAAAAATCAGGACGACTCGATCACCATCACCAAAAATCAGGACGACTCGATCACCATCACCAAAAATCACGACTACTCGATCACCATCACCAAAAATCAGGACGACCCGATCACCATCACCAAAAATCAAGACGACTCGATCACCATCACCAAAAATCAGGACGACTCGATCACTATCACCAAAAATCACGACTACTCGATCACCATCACCAAAAATCAGGACGACCCGATCACCATCACCAAAAATCAAGACGACTCGATCACCATCACCAAAAATCAGGACGACCCGATCACCATCACCAAAAATCAGGACGACCCGATCACCATCACCAAAAATCAAGACGACTCGATCACCATCACCAAAAATCAGGACGACTCGATCACCATCACCAAAAATCACGACGACTCGATCACCATCACCAAAAATCAAGACGACTCGATCACCATCACCAAAAATCAGGACGACCCGATCACCATCACCAAAAATCAAGACGACTCGATCACCATCACCAAAAATCAGGACGACTCGATCACCATCACCAAAAATCACGACTACTCGATCACCATCACCAAAAATCAGGACGACCCGATCACCATCACCAAAAATCAGGACGACTCGATCACCATCACCAAAAATCAGGACGACTCGATCACCATCACCAAAAATCACGACTACTCGATCACCATCACCAAAAATCACGACTACTCGATCACCATCACCAAAAATCACGACTACTCGATCACCATCACCAAAAATCAAGACGACTCGATCACCATCACCAAAAATCAGGACGACCCGATCACTATCACCAAAAATCACGACTACTCGATCACCATCACCAAAAATCAGGACGACTCGATCACCATCACCAAAAATCAGGACGACTCGATCACCATCACCAAAAATCAGGACGACTCGATCACCATCACCAAAAATCACGACTACTCGATCACCATCACCAAAAATCACGACTACTCGATCACCATCACCAAAAATCACGACTACTCGATCACCATCACCAAAAATCAAGACGACTCGATCACCATCACCAAAAATCAGGACGACTCGATCACCATCACCAAAAATCACGACTACTCGATCACCATCACCAAAAATCAAGACGACTCGATCACCATCACCAAAAATCAGGACGACCCGATCACTATCACCAAAAATCAGGACGACCCGATCACCATCACCAAAAATCAGGACGACCCGATCACTATCACCAAAAATCAGGACGACCCGATCACTATCACCAAAAATCAGGACGACCCGATCACCATCACCAAAAATCAGGACGACCCGATCACTATCACCAAAAATCAGGACGACCCGATCACTATCACCAAAAATCAGGACGACCCGATCACTATCACCAAAAATCAGGACGACCGATCACTATCACCAAAAATCAGGACGACCCGATCACTATCACCAAAAATCAGGACGACCCGATCACTATCACCAAAAATCAGGACGACCCGATCACCATTATTTTGGTCAAAACTGAAATCAATATTAACATATTTACTCAATGACTTTGGAAACAACCAGTTATTTACTGAACTTACGAGATATTTGTTGAAAGTTTACTTAAAAAGTAACTATAATTTACAAAACATTAAAATATCCATAAAGGAAGTACATACATAAAATAAACAACATGTACATATACAGTATATGTATGTATTTAAATAAATAATATTAAAATGGTAAATAGAAATAAATGTGATCAAAACAGATCAGCTCACCTATGTTGCAGTGCACTGTTACAACCTACTGCAAACTACTAAACATGCACAAAAGTAATGAATAAAACTGAAATTATAGTGAAATGAAGAAAAGAAAGAAAGAAAGAAAGAAAGAAAGAAAGAAAGAAAGAAAGAAAGAAAGAGTGGAGCTAAGTGGCTGAAGGTTTATGTTGCTGTGTTCATTTCTATCAGAAGCTCTGCGATCAGTGGAGGACACACGACGCACAAGCTCACAGATCAAAGTGAAAAGCTAAGCACACAGCTTAGCGGGATGTGTATGAAGGGGCGGAGCCAGGAGGGAGGAGGGGTCAGGAGAAGAAATGGAAGAATTGATGTCCTACCTCCAGCCACAGCTGTTCTCGGGCCAAGTGTCACAGTGACAGAGGTGGCGGCGATCAAGATTCTCCCGTCTGCCACACAGAAAGACACACGTCTCAGTACAAACACACATCAGAGTGCGCTGAAAATCACTCTCACTGATCCAGAGATTCACCCCGGAGATTCACTCCAATCCTCCGCCGAGCAATCAAAGGCTCTCCGAGCAGACCGGCCGGAAAACCAGCCTCACATTCATGCAATGCAACAAAGCTTAAAGGGGAATTCCACTGAAATTCTAGACTTTTAGTTTATAGCTTCATCAAAAGATATCAGCCTGAGTAGACTGATCAATCAATGTGATCAGTTATTAATCTCAGTGTTACTGAGCTCTGCTAAAGCCTGAGTAGACTGATAAATCAATGCGATCGGTTATTAATCTCAGCGTTACTGAGCTCTGCTAAAGCCTGAGTAGACTGATAAATCAATGTGATCGGTTATTAATCTCAGCGTTACTGAGCTCTGCTAAAGCCTGAGTAGACTGATAAATCAATGTGATCGGTTATTAATCTCAGCGTTACTGAGCTCTGCTAAAGTCTGAGTAGACTGATAAATCAATGTGATCGGTTATTAATCTCAGTGTTACTGAGCTCTGCTAAAGCCTGAGTAGACTGATAAATCAATGTGATCGGTTATTAATCTCAGCGTTACTGAGCTCTGCTAAAGCCTGAGTAGACTGATAAATCAATGTGATCAGTTATTAATCTCAGCGTTACTGAGCTCTGCTAAAGCCTGAGTAGACTGATAAATCAATGTGATCAGTTATTAATCTCAGAGTTACTGAGCTCTGCTAAAGCCTGAGTAGACTGATAAATCAATGTGATCAGTTATTAATCTCAGCGTTACTGAGCTCTGCTAAAGCCTGAGTAGACTGATAAATCAATGTGATCAGTTATTAATCTCAGCGTTACTGAGCTCTGCTAAAGCCTGAGTAGACTGATAAATCAATGTGATCGGTTATTAATCTCAGCGTTACTGAGCTCTGCTAAAGCCTGAGTAGACTGATAAATCAATGTGATCGGTTATTAATCTCAGTGTTACTGAGCTCTGCTAAAGTCTGAGTAGACTGATAAATCAATGTGATCGGTTATTAATCTCAGCGTTACTGAGCTCTGCTAAAGCCTGAGTAGACTGATAAATCAATGTGATCAGTTATTAATCTCAGTGTTACTGAGCTCTGCTAAAGCCTGTGTAGACTGATAAATCAATGTGATCGGTTATTAATCTCAGCGTTACTGAGCTCTGCTAAAGCCTGAGTAGACTGATAAATCAATGTGATCGGTTATTAATCTCAGTGTTACTGAGCTCTGCTAAAGCCTGAGTAGACTGATAAATCAATGTGATCGGTTATTAATCTCAGCGTTACTGAGCTCTGCTAAAGTCTGAGTAGACTGATAAATCAATGTGATCGGTTATTAATCTCAGCGTTACTGAGCTCTGCTAAAGCCTGAGTAGACTGATAAATCAATGTGATCGGTTATTAATCTCAGTGTTACTGAGCTCTGCTAAAGCCTGAGTAGACTGATAAATCAATGTGATCGGTTATTAATCTCAGCGTTACTGAGCTCTGCTAAAGCCTGAGTAGACTGATAAATCAATGTGATCGGTTATTAATCTCAGCGTTACTGAGCTCTGCTAAAGCCTGAGTAGACTGATAAATCAATGTGATCAGTTATTAATCTCAGCGTTACTGAGCTCTGCTAAAGCCTGAGTAGACTGATAAATCAATGTGATCGGTTATTAATCTCAGCGTTACTGAGCTCTGCTAAAGCCTGAGTAGACTGATAAATCAATGTGATCAGTTATTAATCTGTGTTACTGAGCTCTGCTAAAGTCTGAGTAGACTGATAAATCAATGTGATCAGTTATTAATCTCAGTGTAACTGAGCTCTGCTTAAGCCTGAGTAGACTGATAAATCAATGTGATCAGTTATTAATCTCAGCGTTACTGAGCTCTGCTAAAGCCTGAGTAGACTGATAAATCAATGTGATCGGTTATTAATCTCAGCGTTACTGAGCTCTGCTAAAGCCTGAGTAGACTGATAAATCAATGTGATCAGTTATTAATCTCAGTGTTACTGAGCGCTGCTAAAGTCTGAGTAGACTGATAATCAATGTGATCGGTTATTAATCTCAGCGTTACTGAGCTCTGCTAAAGCCTGAGTAGACTGATAAATCAATGTGATCAGTTATTAATCTCAGTGTTACTGAGCTCTGCTAAAGCCTGAGTAGACTGATAAATCAATGTGATCGGTTATTAATCTCAGTGTTACTGAGCTCTGCTAAAGCCTGAGTAGACTGATAAATCAATGTGATCGGTTATTAATCTCAGTGTTACTGAGCTCTGCTAAAGCCTGAGTAGACTGATAAATCAATGTGATCGGTTATTAATCTCAGAGTTACTGAGCTCTGCTAAAGCCTGAGTAGACTGATAAATCAATGTGATCGGTTATTAATCTCAGTGTTACTGAGCTCTGCTAAAGCCTGAGTAGACTGATAAATCAATGTGATCGGTTATTAATCTCAGCGTTACTGAGCTCTGCTAAAGCCTGAGTAGACTGATAAATCAATGTGATCGGTTATTAATCTCAGTGTTACTGAGCTCTGCTAAAGCCTGAGTAGACTGATAAATCAATGTGATCAGTTATTAATCTCAGCGTTACTGAGCTCTGCTAAAGCCTGAGTAGACTGATAAATCAATGTGATCAGTTATTAATCTCAGTGTTACTGAGCTCTGCTAAAGCCTGAGTAGACTGATAAATCAATGTGATCAGTTATTAATCTCAGTGTTACTGAGCTCTGCTAAAGTCTGAGTAGACTGATAAATCAATGTGATCAGTTATTAATCTCAGCGTTACTGAGCTCTGCTAAAGTCTGAGTAGACTGATAAATCAATGTGATCAGTTATTAATCTCAGCGTTACTGAGCTCTGCTAAAGCCTGAGTAGACTGATAAATCAATGTGATCAGTTATTAATCTCAGCGTTACTGAGCTCTGCTAAAGCCTGAGTAGACTGATAAATCAATGTGATCAGTTATTAATCTCAGCCTGAGTATTTGATCTGTATTGTTAACAGGCAACAGGACGATTCAGAGAGTTTTTCAATTGCATGTTATTAAATCTGCCCAATCAGTCGTGAGCGTTTATTTGTATGACTTTTGTTTACATCTTTTGTGTCAACATTAAATGTCAGTGTGAATGTAAAGTGAATCAGAACGAAAATGCAAGAGTGAAAGAATGTCTTTCTGATTTGGTCGTGATCAAGAGAACCTGAGTGGAAGTCTAGACTCACCCGGAATGTGTCCAGGCAGTTATTGCTGTGTTTATTTCATTGCTTTGTGTTTGAGGTTATGAATCTACCTGTTTATAACCCACCAGCCAGTAATTTGCCTTATGTAACAGTTAGTGGTGTGGATTTCTGCTGAGATGCAATAAAGGACCTTAGATTAATTCAGCCCCACTCGTCAGCTCAGCCAGTCTGCACTGAAGTCCCTGTAGCAACTGAATAATAAGCCTTAGCATGTAATAAGCCCCCCACTGTTCAGTTTACCGACATTAATGACTGACACAGCCTTCAGCCAAACACACCCATGCACTCCATCTTCTGTCGAGCAAAGAAACGACTCAGGTCTGACAGAAACCGGCGGTGAGAACAGTGGAGGCAGTAATTCAGTCAGAATTAGACGGTAAGAGACGGTGAAAGGTGTTAGTGTGGAGCTCATGATGCCTGACTCACGCTATCCTGATCATCTGGAGGTTGGAGCCGTTTTTATTTTACTCCTCAAGCTGAAAAAGTTTTGGAAATAAATTTTGTGGAATATCAAACAACTCGAAACTATGAGGAG
>NC_051211.1:56603703-56636203 GCF_015220715.1 Pygocentrus nattereri
GGCTGTGAGCACAACCCCCGTCTGTGGACGTCGGGCCCTCATACCATCCTCATGGAGTCGGTTTCTTTCGGCACGTTTGTGGCCTGCTGGAGGTCATTCTGCAGGGCTCTGGCAGTGCTCCTCCTGTTCCTCCTTGCACAAAGACGGAGGTAGCGGTCCTTCTGCTGGGTTGTTGCCCTCCTACGGCCTCCTCCACGTCTCCTGGTGTACTGGCCTGTCTCCTGGTGTACTGGCCTGTCTCCTGGTAGTGCCTCCAGCCTCTGGACACTACGCTGACAGACACAGCAAACCTTCTTGCCACAGCTCGCATTGATGTGCCATCCTAGATGAGCTGCAATACCTGAGCCACTTGTGTGGGTTGTAGAGTCCATCTCATGCTACCACGAGTGTGAAAGCACCACCAACATTCAAAAGTGACCAAAACATCAGCCAGAAAGCAGAAAGGTGCTGAGAAGTGGTCTGTGGTCCCACCTGCAGAACCACTCCTTTATTGAGTGTGTCTTGCTAATTGCCAGTAATTTCCACCTGTTGTCTGTTCCATTTGCACAACAGCAGTGAAATTGATTGTCAGTGTTGCTTCCTAAGTGGACAGTTTGATTTCACAGAAGTTTGATTTACTTGGAGTTATATTGTGTTGTTTAAGTGTTCCCTTTATTTTTTTGAGCAGTGTATATTGTCTCTCTCCACCACCGTCATATCTCCAGTTCATAGAATAGGTCAATGCATATATCCAAGAAAATCTAAACTGAATATCACTTGAATATCACATGTGCTCTGGCTGCTGGGGTGATTCAGTGCCTCCCAAAGACTTTGTGTTCTCTTACTGACTGACTGATCACTTTTGCTGAAATACACATGCACAGCTATGGATGACAAGTATCTGTGCTCCCGAGAAGAGATGTAATCTTAGGGTAGCTGATGTTGTGTCTCCTTCCTGTAAATATTACTGTAAAGGGAAGTGATAAGACATACCATGGCATTAATATGTGTCAATATTTGTAGTGATGGCATGTCAGCTCTCAGCCTCATCCAACATCACTACCTCAGTGATAGCTTGGCATCTACAGGCATTTGTCCAACATTGCTACCAAAGCTTTGTAGTGAGGTGCGTGAGTGATTCACAAATCATGTTCATGAGGCCCACCATCAGAGTGGTCAGTTGTACACAAATCACAAGAAACCATGCTAGAACCATGCTGTGAGTAGTCCAGTGTTATGTGTAAATACTTTTCTGTGGTACCTTAATTTAAATCTGCGCTCTACAGTTTAAGGCTCTGTGGATACAGGGTTGAATCCCTGACCAGGCAGAGGAACAAGAAGGTCTGAGTTATGTTTGAAGTTCTAAAGATACGTCAGTCTCAAACTTCCAGTTGTTGAAATGCCATTAATGATTCTACATTGCCGATGGTGGTGCAGCAAAACCTGGACTGCCTGGTCTCGCTGTTAGCCGTCTGTATGTGGTTGTTCTTATTTCAGCTACATGTTTAAGCACAATAGTTTACGCCTTTCTGTTTCACTATCCTATCCATATGAGGAGGTATGCAGACTAGACACTCACATATGCATTATTAATTGGCTAAGATCAAAGAATGAAGTGAGGCAAACAGTTGTTGACCTTCATAAATCAGGCAGTGACTACAAGACATGCTAATGTTTCAGGTGACATGCTTCACATCTCCTGTTGTTTTTCTTTGTCTTAATGGTAGAGACTGAAATGCTCAGTTGTGGGGACAGATGTTTATGTGTGGGAACAAGGCCTCTTTCTCATTTAGTGATTCAGTTCATTCCACAAGTACAGGAAGTGGCTGAGGTCGGGGCCCTGTGCAGGTCAGTCAGAGCGGTCTTTATGGAGCTTGCTTTGTGCGCAGGAAACAGTCATAACAAATATGTTGACACAAAGTTTGAAGTATATATTTGTTGTTTCTATGCACGTGTCCCAGACTGTTATTTGTCCTTCATCAAACTTTAGTCTTGGCAGAGCGTATTCAGTGAAGAAGCATTTTACTGGCTAGCGCCAAATCCAGATTTGTCCATCGGACTGTCGGCTGGTTAGGCAATGATTCATCATACCAGAAAACAATGTGTACTGCTCCAGTTGCAGTGTGATTTATGGCAGTCCATCTGACGCTTAATATTGTGTAGATCCTAGACCCTATTTACACCTGGTCACTTCATGCACCTTGAGTATCAGAATCATATCTGGATCAAACTACATAAATATGCAAGTAGTATATCCAAGACACATTCAACAGCCCCCCATGTACAACCAGAACACCAGTTATAATGGCCTCACAATGAGGCAATATACATATTCTGCCCCACACAGTGACTGGATTCCAGTCTACATAACTGGAGATGCATGTCACTTCCCCGTGTACATGCATGTGACTAAAACCACATTTTTTAGGCTCTGTGGATACAGGGTTGAGTCCCTGACCAGGCAGAGGAACAAGAAGGTCTGAGTTATGTTTGAAGTTCTAATAAAGATCCATGTCTATCCTGATCAGGATACAGTCCAGATGCTAATTACATGAAGTGGCTTGGTGTAAACAGGTCCATTTGATTGTGTGTGGGTGATCTATTAGCTTATCGTGTAAATCTATTCTATGAATCTCCCTGTGACCGCACCTGCTGACACTTCTCAACGCCAAACTAGTTCTCTTCCCTACTTTAATATAAACCCACTGCTGGTCGTTCTGGTCGTGAAAGGTTTTGGTGCATTAACTGTTTGTTTTGAGTATAGAAACAGTAGTAAGTGTAAAAAGTGTACATATACTATTTAACAACAGTTCAGTCTACTTTAAAATCTGTAATAATATTTAAAGGGCAGGAGTTTCTGTAAAGGCCTGTTGGTTTCTATGTTAAGCGTCTCCTGTTCTCTTCTCAGTACAGATAAACGTGATGTAATGATTGTGTAGTAGACACTGGCAGTAAAGATTCTGCAGTACGGCTTTAAGGTCAGTAATTCTCAGTGTGAGGGGTGAACAGTACACAAGGCCTACAGTCACTCTGTTTCAGAATGGATCGTTTTATAACGCGATTAAAGAAACTTCGTGAGCATCACAAGAAGCAGGAGGAGAAGTATCAGCACATCCTCAACCAGCAGGAAAAGGAGCAGCAGAAGACTTTAGAGCTGCTGAACAAGGTAAGAGAATCTCAGGTAAACCTTCTAATGAACCTACTTGGGCTCCATGTCTGAAATAAGTAGCTGATATTTAGATGAGTCGCGTGACTCGGTTATACTGTTTAACTGTAGTGGATGAAGTTCAGTGTTAGAGCAGAGAGTCGCTCTTTAACTCGCTTTATTTATTTCACAATTTAAACACTTCAGTTCATTAAACCGCTCAGACGCCATACAGCACGTGCCGGTTCAGCGCGAGTCGGTTCAGCAGCTCGTGCTCGTGTATCTAACGGCTGTTCGGCTCGTGCGCGTTCACAGTTCAGCGGTTCGGTTCGGTTCGGCACTGCAGTCGCACACGCGTGGTGTAAGTACAAACATCTGTACATGTATCTGACAGTGTAAGCAGCTTCTGCTGAGGAACCGGGTCTCTGTGGGGCGGATTTCGGGGGAAATGTGCGGTTTGAGTGGAATGAGGAGAAAGTTAGTTAGCTAGCAGTAGTGAGCTAGTTAGCTAGCGCTAGCTGCTATAGCGTTGACTGTCCGGCCGGAGCGTCTCTGGTACAGCAGCTCGTTTATATGTTGGTTTATATTCGGTGATTATTCAGCGCCGTGTGTGTCGGTGGTGGAGTTTAGTGGTAGATGTTGATCTCGTGTTGAGTTCAGTACAGAGCTGGTGTGTGTGGTTGGTGGAGTTTAGTGGTAGATGTTGATCTCGTGTTGAGTTCAGTACAGAGCTGGTGTGTGTCGGTGGTGGAGTTTAGTGGTAGATGTTGATCTCGTGTTGAGTTCAGTACAGAGCTGGTGTGTGTGGTTGGTGGAGTTTAGTGGTAGATGTTGATCTCGTGTTGAGTTCAGTACAGAGCTGGTGTGTGTGGTTGGTGGAGTTTAGTGGTAGATGTTGATCTCGTGTTGAGTTCAGTACAGAGCTGGTGTGTGTGGTTGGTGGAGTTTAGTGGTAGATGTTGATCTCGTGTTGAGTTCAGTACAGAGATGGTGTGTGTGGTTGGTGGAGTTTAGTGGTAGATGTTGATCTCGTGTTGAGTTCAGTACAGAGCTGGTGTGTGTGGTTGGTGGAGTTTAGTGGTAGATGTTGATCTCGTGTTGAGTTCAGTACAGAGATGGTGTGTGTGGTTGGTGGAGTTTAGTGGTAGATGTTGATCTCGTGTTGAGTTCAGTACAGAGCTGGTGTGTGTGGTTGGTGGAGTTTAGTGGTAGATGTTGATCTCGTGTTGAGTTCAGTACAGAGCTGGTGTGTGTGGTTGGTGGAGTTTAGTGGTAGATGTTGATCTCGTGTTGAGTTCAGTACAGAGCTGGTGTGTGTGGTTGGTGGAGTTTAGTGGTAGATGTTATTCTCGTGTTGAGTTCAGTACAGAGCTGGTGTGTGTGGTTGGTGGAGTTTAGTGGTAGATGTTATTCTCGTGTTGAGTTCAGTACAGAGCTGGTGTGTGTGGTTGGTGGAGTTTAGTGGTAGATGTTGATCTCGTGTTGAGTTCAGTACAGAGCTGGTGTGTGTGGTTGGTGGAGTTTAGTGGTAGATGTTATTCTCGTGTTGAGTTCAGTACAGAGCTGGTGTGTGTGGTTGGTGGAGTTTAGTGGTAGATGTTGATCTCGTGTTGAGTTCAGTACAGAGCTGGTGCTTCGCTGCGGAGGGGTCAGTCCCACCGCCGCTGTACATACAGACCCGGTTACAAACTCGCTTTAAGATTAAACTACTCTTCAATTCCAGCACAGCTCAGATACAGAACAGCAGCTCCTCATACGAGTTATTCGCAGTAGGGGTGCAGGAAGTGATCTCTACTACAAGTTTAAAGGTCTAGATATTTTAAATGGTTGCCAGATATTGTAATAGTATGAAACGGTGAGACCAGTGTTTTATATGCCCTGCTGAAAAATCCAGATCAGGACTAGTTTTACTGGTTGCTGGTTTCAGCTGGTAAAATCATACCCGTTGCTAATTAGCAAGCTGGTTAAGCAGCTTCTGACCAGCATAGTACAGTCCAGTGCTTTTCAAACATGGCCCTGTGGACCCACTGCCCTTCATATTTCAGAGCTCTTCCTGTTTAACACAGCCACTTTAACTCAGGAACGGCTGTTAATGAGCTGATTAGTTGGATCAGTTGTGATGGGAGCTGGGACACCAGGACCAGGACTGAAAAACACTGATGTACATTTGATTTGGTCATACTGGTCAACCAGCTCGGTCTTGCATAATCAAGCACGGTCATACTGGTGGTCTGTCTCGGTCAGCTCGATCATGCAAGTAGACCAGATAAACCATTAAACTCATAAAAACACAGGATCTAAACTGCTTAACCAGCTCGAGCTGTTTCCTGTCGTGTTGGTCTCTCAGATAGAAGAGATTTCATGTTACACCCAACAAAATGTGAAGTGCAGTAGAAGTTGATTTCCTTTTGTGTAACAGCTGTAGTACAAGTATCTCTGAACAACAAAGCTTTGTACTTAGAATAATTACAGTACTTTACTGATGAATTGCAAATGTGTCTTAGTAGATGGATGATGTGGTGATTTGTTTCTCTTTTCAGAGCATGGAGAACACAAAGCCTGTTGGCAGAGTGAGGCCAAACAAGAAGGTATGTAACACAGCTTTCATCAAATGAATATTTTAAGGAATAATTTAGCATAAAATAAAACCTAGATGGCTGAGACATGTTTGAAGTCAGAATTTTGCTTCGTTATAGTTGATCTAGGCTGCGAGGCCTTTTTACTGTGTAAAAATCATCAAAACTTCTCCAAGTGCATCTATTTGTTAGTTAAGGCCATAAAAGTTAATAAAAATGAAATGAGTTGTCAAAAACGCTGCACAGTAAGAGTGCTGATCTAGTATCTGCTTTAGTGACCATGATCGTAAATAGGGAAGAGTCTGATCTGAGATCAGTCCTCTGATTTACCAGTTAAGTTCAGAAGTTTTTTTTAGTTCAGTATCTACTGTATCCAGAGGCACAGCCACTAGTCTGTGGGATCATTGTTATAACTTATAATGAGTTGAGAAAAGGGTTGTAGATTGTTTTTTATTGAATGCAGTTGGGGCTGTTTGGTGGACTAATGGGATGTAGTCCTCACAGCTGCAGTTCTAAACTCAAGGAGCAAATTTTAGACTCCAAATGTGTCTTTGGCAGATTTTTATGTTTAAGTTAATCCAGTTTAATTTGACTGTTTAATTATTCTTGTTTTTTTAATGTTTCTGTGACAGGCTGAGCAGGAAGAGAGTGACGACTCCATTAATTTGTCTGAAGAGGATCTGGTGTCATCACATTCGGAATATGAACCTGATGGCAGCGAGTCTGACTCTGAAAGTTGTCTCTCCCTTTCAACCCAGCTGTCTTCCAGCTCGGTCCTGTCCAAGGAAGTTGAAAACGGTACGTCCATGTCAACAAAACAAAAAAAATCAAAGATTACAGTAAAATGCAGCACAAAAACTGACAATGGCAAACGGATCTGGAACAAGAAACATTTTTGTCTGTACTGTAAAAAACCAAACAGTAAAATAGCTCGCCACTTGGAAAGAAAACATGGTGAAGAAACGGAGGTTGCCCAAGCTCTAAGTTTTCCTAAAGGGTCCAAGCGAAGGGCAGCTTTGCTTGAGGAAATTCGAAACAAAGGGGACTTTGAGCACAATATAGACGTTCTTGAGAATGGTGATGGGCAGCTGATCACCTGGCGACAACCCAAGGCCAACGCAAGTCCAAACAATTACCTGCCATGTCCCCAGTGTTGGGGATTTTTTGTTAAAACAGATCTGTGGAAGCACGAGATTTCCTGTAGGGTAAGGCAAGCAAAGAACTTAAAGAAGACAAAAAGGATTCAGTCATGTGCATCCCGCCTAGTTCCAGTGTCATCTTCAGTTTCTTCAGGCTGCAAGGATGTGTTACACAGTATGCATCAAGATGAGATCAGCATTTGTGTCAGAAATGACCCTCTCATTTGTAAATTTGGAGATGTTTTATTTGAAAAACACGGACATAACAAATTTCAACATTCCTACATCGCTCAGAAAATGCGAGAGCTAGGGAGGTTTTTGATAGCCGCCAGAGAGATTGATAACAGTGTATGTATGCTCCAAGATGTCCTTGTGCCAGGAAAATTCCAAACTGTTGTGGAAGCGACAAGAACAGTCAGTGGCTTTATGGCTTCACAGAACGAGTATAAGACACCTTCTCTAGCATGTAAAATTGGATATTCGCTCAAGAGAGCAGCGGAAATACTGGTAGGGGAGAGCCTAATAAGTGGAAACACTAGAACAGAGAGGGATGCAAAGAAGTTCATTGAGGTGATGGAGACACAGTGGAACACCTATGTGTCAGGACGTGCCCTTAACACTCTAAAAACAGCCAAGTGGAACAAAGATGAAATGATTCCCCTGACTGAAGATATCATGAAGTTGCAGAAACATCTTAAAGCACTGGAAAAAGATGCAGTGCTTGGACTCTCGGTTGCACCCAGTGTTTCAGACTGGAAGAAACTTTGTCAGAGCCTTCTCACACAGATAATCCTCTTCAATAGAAGGAGGGAAGGAGAAGCCTCAAAATTACTCCTGGCAACATACCAAACACGGAACAGAGCTCCAGCTCACCCAGAAGTGTACGAGAGCCTTTCCAAACTTGAAAAGTCACTTGTCAACAACTTCACGCGACTGGAGATACGAGGGAAGAGAGAGCGAAAAGTCCCATTGCTCCTCACACATGACATGGAGGCATCGATAGACATTCTGATAAGCAACCGAACTGCAGTAGGTATCTGCAGTGAAAACCCTTTTGTGTTTGCCCGAATTTCAGGAACCAGCCATATGAGAGGGTCAGACTGCCTCCGCCAATTTTCATTGGAATGCCAGGCCAAACATCCAGAGTGTTTAAGATCCACCAGATTAAGGAAGCACATAGCCACTCTTTGCCAAATGATGAACTTGAAAAATTCAGAAATGGATCAGGTGGCAAAGTTCATGGGTCACGATATACGTGTCCACCGTGAATATTACAGACTCTCTGAAAACACCATTCAGCTTGCTAAAATTAGCAAACTGTTGATTGCCATAGAGAAAGGAAATCACACTTATCTGGGACGGTCTCTAGAGGAGCTGGAGCTGGATGGAGACACTCTGGATGGTGAAAAATCAGGTATGTTACCTACTGTCAGTAGTACAGTGATTCCCAAACGGATTGTCAGGACACGTTTATATCAGCGTATCGTATATTTGATGGTTGTCTTGTACAGGGACTTTGTATGTGATGTGTTCAAACTGTAATATGAACTGAATTAAAGTAATTAGAAATATTTATTGTGCAAATTGGTAGGTTTTAGCTGAACAGTATAAATACATGTTAGCTAATAAGCTTTCTAACCCCTACCACACCATGACATCGGGCGCCACGTCATTGTGGTGTGACGGCAATGGGCAGTATATAGCAAACGGCCTCACAAGCCTGGACCTTATGTAGACGTTTGCCCAATGTACTGGATGAACTGTATTTCCAATGTTTTGATTTATTTCAGATGGTGAATGTCCGCCAGGCGAAAAGAAGCAAAAGACATCCTCGAGAGCTCCATCCCCTCAGGATCATTTGGAGACGGGTGTCGAGGGTTCTTGTGGAGAACAACAATCAGGTATGTCAGTGTATCAGAGTAGTGTTTTCCAGTGTGCGCAATGCATTTCTGTTAAATGTTGTATTCTGTCTGACTCAGATCTAGTAACTGATATGTTGTGTTTGGTTATTTGTGTTATTCCAGATGGTGAATGTCTGCCAGGCAAAAAGAAGGAAAAGAGGTCCTCAAAGGCTTCATCCCCGAAAGATAAGTTAGCAACATGTGAAGAGGATTCTTGTGGAGAAGAAAAATCAAGTATGGGAAAGTAGTACAGAGACACATTTTCAGTTTTCCAACAGTTCAGATCAGTGACATGCAGTTCAGTTAAAAATTAGCAGCTCTGCCTTCAGACTTTCTTCTTCTATATAGATATATAGATAGGAATATCCAGCTCCTGCTGATTTTTCAGGAAAACTTTTTTGCTGTGATTCTCCCGTTCTGCCGTGTGTCAGATGTGTTCTATCGGACTCCTAGTAACTGATATGTTTTGTTTTGTTCCAGACCGTGAATGTTCGCCAGTCAAAAAGAAGCAAAAGATGTCCTCTGGAGCGTCATCCCAAGAAGATCATTTGGAGACAAGTGACAAGGATACTTCTGCAGAACAACAATCAGGTATGTCATTGTAGCAGAGTCATGTTTTCAGCTTTCCAATGTGCAATTTGCAGTGTGCAGTGTAGTTGTAATAGAATCAACACTGTGCAGTGCATTCAGAAAGTATTCACCGCGCTTCACGTTTTCCACATTCTCTTATGTTACAGTCTAATTCCAAATTCAAGTTCTACACACAATACCCCACAATGACAAAGTGAAAAAAGTTTGTTTGAATTTTTTGCAAATTTATTTAAAATAAAAAACAATAAAATCACATGTACATAAGTATCACAGCTGAACTCCTGAATGCCAAGCATCATGTCTGGAGGAAACCAGGCACTGCTCATCACCTGGCCAATACGATCCCTACGGTGAAGCATGGTGGTGGCAGTATCATGCTGTAGGGTTGTTTTTTGGCAGCATAAACTGGGAGACTAGTCAGTGTCGAGGGAAAGATGAATGCAGAAATGTACAGAGACATCCTTGAAGAAAACCTGCTCCAGAGTGCTCTGGATCTCAGACTGGGGCGAAGATTCATCTTCCAACAGGATAACAACCCTAAACACACAGCCAAGATAACAAAGGAGTGGCTTCGGGACGACTCTGTGAATGTTCTGGATTGGCCCAGCCAGAGCCCAGACTTGAACCTGATTTAACATCTCTGGAGAGATCTGAAAATGGCTGTGCACCGACGCTCCCCATCCAACCTGATGGAGCTTGAGAGGTTCTGCCTCTCAAGAATGGGAGAAACTGCCCAAACACAGGTTGTAGCATCATACTCAAAAAGACGTGAGGCTGTAATTGCTGCCAAAGGTGCTTCTACAAAGTATTGAGCAAAGGCTGTGATACTTATGTACATGGGATTTTAGTTTTTTGTTTTTTATTTTTAATAAATTTGTAATAAATTAAAACAAACTTTTTTCACTTTGTCATTATGGGGTACTACTGTGTGTAGAATTTTGAGGGAATAAATTAATTTAATCCATTTTGGAATAAGACCATAAAATGTGAAAAAAGTGAAGCGCTGTGAAAACCTGTCAGTACCTACCAAAGATTCTCCAAGGAAGGTGCACACTGCCACAATGCAAATGATTCCAGAATGGTTCTAGGAACACAACAATGAGTTCAAGCTCAATGTTTTGGTCCAATCCAGTATCTGGGGAATATTTTGGACAAACAAGTTTGATCCATGGAGACCCCACCTAACAACTTACAGGACTTGCTTAAAGGATCTGCTGCTAACGTTAGTCTTGGTGCCAGATACCATAAAACACTTAGAAGTCTTGTGGAGGCCATGCCTCAAATGCTCAAGCCTGTTGTTGTGGCTTTTATGAAGAATGTTGATGGGGTTTGTGGTGTGAGTGCACCACATAATTTAATGTGACTGCTGTCCAGTGTATTTGACCACCCAAACTCAAGATCAAAATGATTTTGTATAGACTTGCAGTACACAGTTTGTATTTTGTTTTCTAGAGAACGTTCGTTCCCCTGTCCGAAAGAAGAGGCCTTCCTCCAGGACTCAAAATGCAGACCTTGTTGAAGATGTAGAGACAAGAAAATCAGGTAAGTTACAACAATTAAGCCCTTTGAGATTTCCTTTCCAAGTGTCTGGTTTATTAGAAGCACCTATATTGTAGCTTCATCATGTCCATCTACAGTTGTGTGGAACAGGCAACTTTGGCTTTTTTTATAAAGGCCTTGGGCAGATTCTCAAAAGTAGTCTAATCATTAGCATCTGGTCAAGTTAACCTGACTTACAAACCTTTTTTGTTTGGGATCACTTTACTGGGATGGTCCATTGTAGATGCTCAAGTGACATTCAACTGAATAGTAATTAAATACAAGTTTAATGTAAATGATGGTCCATAGAATCTCAAACTATACCTAACCCTAACCCTAAACTTAACCTGGAATCAAGCCTAAAGCCTACACCTAAGCTTGGCAATGGAGCTGGGCAATATGACAATATTTTATGGTGTCATGATAAATTTGTTCTCAATATAGATGATATACTTTTCTGATCATATGGATATCATCAGTGCATAAAACACTGGCCAACTGCATGTTTCATTAGAGAGTGTAATTAGTGCTGTTTAATGGGAAAAAGTGCAACACATTTTAAATATTTACTCATCGTACTGCGACTAATGATCTGTGTGTCAAAATCTCACTGTAACACTACGTGTAAATATCATGATTTAATATTTTTACCATAGCGCCCAGGCCTTGACCTTGAATCAACCCTAAAACCTAAACAGAATCTTTTACTTAACCTAAAATGAAACCCAACCATAGCTCTTACTCGTGAAAGATTGAGGTTAGGGTTAGGGGTATGGTTAAGTTTAGGGTTATATTCAATAGAGAGTTATTTACGTTCAGCTTAGCGTTCAGACGCATTTAATAGAAATTCTGTTGAATGTCATTTGAATGTTAGTTGAGCAACGGTGATGCATCTACAATGAACCATCCTAGTAAAGTGAAACCATTTATTTTTATATGACTGGGTGTGCTGCGTTGCTATATATTTACTCGCTGTCATTCATGTCGTGCTGCACAGGTTATCAGTCCTCTCTACCGAGTATCTCACTGTAACTGAGTGTCGACCTGTAGATAGATATGTAAATATGTATCTGCTTGGCATGGTATGGACATCCTTTGTATCTGCAATACTGGAGAAAATGCCCTCTATTTTATTTATTAACCTTATTTTAAAAACTAAAATTCATTGCATCTGTCTGTGCTTTTTGTTTCAGATCGTAAACACACAGTCCAGCCCAGGCGACCATGGACCGACAGAGAGAAGGAGGCAGTGTGGCGTCACCTGACAAAGTATCGTGCCCTAAAGAATGTTCCAGGAAAAGCGGACTGCCTTCGGTGCATCCAAGCAGAGCTTGCTTTGAAGACAAGAACATGGAAAGACATCAAAAATTTTGTTTACAATAGTATTACAACAGAAAAGCGAAAGGCTGCTTCTCTCATTACAAAAACCTAGACAGTAGATCTGTTTAAGGTACTTTGCACTTTACAGTACAGTTACAGTTCAGATCAGTGCAGCTGCACACCACTGTTCCAGTTAACCCTGCAGCTCCACACTACAGTTCAGGTGACTGTACACTACTGTTAATATAAAACTACCTCTACACAACTGTTCAGGTGACTGTACACTACTGTTAATGTAGAACTACCTCAACACAACTGTTCAGGTGACTGTTCACTACTGTTAATGTAGAACTGTTCAGGTGACTGTTCACTACTGTTAATGTAGAACTGTTCAGGTGACTGTTCACTACTGTTAATGTAGAACTGTAGCTCTACACAACTGTTCAGGTGACTGCACACTACTGTTAATGTAGAACTACCTCAACACAACTGTTCAGGTGACTGTACACTACTGTTAATGTAGAACTACCTCAACACAACTGTTCAGGTGACTGTTCACTACTGTTAATGTAGAACTGTTCAGGTGACTGTTCACTACTGTTAATGTAGAACTGTAGCTCTACACAACTGTTCAGGTGACTGCACACTACTGTTAATGTAGAACTACCTCTACACAACTGTTCAGGTGACTGTTCACTACTGTTAATGTAGAGCTACCTCAACACAACTGTTCAGGTGACTGTTCACTACTGTTAATGTAGAACTACCTCAACACAACTGTTCAGGTGACTGTACACTACTGTTAATGTAGAACTACCTCAACACAACTGCTCAGGTGACTGTACACTACTGTTAATGTAGAACTACCTCAACACAACTGTTCAGGTGACTGTACACTACTGTTAATGTAAAACTACCTCTACACAACTGTTCAGGTGACTGTTCACTACTGTTAATGTAGAACTACCTCTACACAACTGTTCAGGTGACTGCACACTACTGTTAATGTAGAACTACCTCAACACAACTGTTCAGGTGACTGTTCACTACTGTTAATGTAGAACTGTTCAGGTGACTGTTCACTACTGTTAATGTAGAACTGTAGCTCTACACAACTGTTCAGGTGACTGCACACTACTGTTAATGTAGAACTACCTCAACACAACTGTTCAGGTGACTGTTCACTACGGTTAATGTAGAACTGTTCAGGTGACTGTTCACTACTGTTAATGTAGAACTGTAGCTCTACACAACTGTTCAGGTGACTGCACACTACTGTTAATGTAGAACTACCTCAACACAACTGTTCAGGTGACTGTTCACTACTGTTAATGTAGAACTGTAGCTCTACACAACTGTTCAGGTGACTGCACACTACTGTTAATGTAGAACTACCTCAACACAACTGTTCAGGTGACTGTACACTACTGTTAATGTAGAACTACCTCAACACAACTGTTCAGGTGACTGTTCACTACTGTTAATGTAGAACTGTAGCTCTACACAACTGTTCAGGTGACTGCACACTACTGTTAATGTAGAACTACCTCAACACAACTGTTCAGGTGACTGTTCACTACTGTTAATGTAGAGCTACCTCAACACAACTGTTCAGGTGACTGTTCACTACTGTTAATGTAGAGCTACCTCAACACAACTGTTCAGGTGACTGTTCACTACTGTTAATGTAGAACTACCTCTACACAACTGTTCAGGTGACTGTACACTACTGTTAATGTAGAACTACCTCAACACAACTGTTCAGGTGACTGTTCACTACTGTTAATGTAGAACTGTTCAGGTGACTGTTCACTACTGTTAATGTAGAACTACCTCAACACAACTGTTCAGGTGACTGTTCACTACTGTTAATGTAGAGCTACCTCAACACAACTGTTCAGGTGACTGTTCACTACTGTTAATGTAGAACTACCTCAACACAACTGTTCAGGTGACTGTTCACTACTGTTAATGTAGAGCTACCTCAACACAACTGTTCAGGTGACTGTTCACTACTGTTAATGTAGAGCTACCTCTACACAACTGTTCAGGTGACTGTTCACTACTGTTAATGTAGAGCTACCTCAACACAACTGTTCAGGTGACTGTTCACTACTGTTAATGTAGAACTACCTCTACACAACTGTTCAGGTGACTGTACACTACTGTTAATGTAGAACTACCTCAACACAACTGTTCAGGTGACTGTTCACTACTGTTAATGTAGAACTACCTCTACACAACTGCTCAGGTGACTGTACACTACTGTTAATGTAGAACTACCTCAACACAACTGTTCAGGTGACTGTACACTACTGTTAATGTAGAACTACCTCAACACAACTGTTCAGGTGACTGTTCACTACTGTTAATGTAGAGCTACCTCAACACAACTGTTCAGGTGACTGTTCACTACTGTTAATGTAGAACTACCTCTACACAACTGTTCAGGTGACTGCACACTACTGTTAATGTAGAACTACCTCTACACAACTGTTCAGGTGACTGCACACTACTGTTAATGTAGAGCTACCTCTACACAACTGTTCAGGTGACTGTTCACTACTGTTAATGTAGAGCTACCTCAACACAACTGTTCAGGTGACTGTTCACTACTGTTAATGTAGAACTACCTCAACACAACTGTTCAGGTGACTGTACACTACTGTTAATGTAGAACTACCTCAACACAACTGTTCAGGTGACTGTACACTACTGTTAATGTAGAACTACCTCAACACAACTGTTCAGGTGACTTCACTACTGTTAATGTAGAACTACCTCTACACAACTGTTCAGGTGACTGTTCACTACTGTTAATGTAGAACTACCTCTACACAACTGTTCAGGTGACTGTTCACTACTGTTAATGTAGAACTACCTCTACACAACTGTTCAGGTGACTGTTCACTACTGTTAATGTAGAGCTACCTCAACCCAACTGTTCAGGTGACTGTTCACTACTGTTAATGTAGAACTACCTCTACACAACTGTTCAGGTGACTGTTCACTACTGTTAATGTAGAGCTACCTCAACACAACTGTTCAGGTGACTGTTCACTACTGTTAATGTAGAACTACCTCTACACAACTGTTCAGGTGACTGTTCACTACTGTTAATGTAGAGCTACCTCAACCCAACTGTTCAGGTAACTGTTCACTACTGTTAATGTAGAACTACATTGAGTTTGTTGGTTAATGAATAGAATGGTGTTGTGTGTGTTGAACACTGGAGCTGAAGTGAGCAGTTGTTGTTGTGGTGAGTGTGTTGTGTATGAGGAGCTGAGCAGTGTGTATAAGTGTGTATATGTTTACTGTAAAGCTGTCTGTATAAATAATGAGCAGGTCATCACCGTGTGAGTGGACGCTCTCAGTGACTGCTGTACTGCCCGCAGTAGCCTTAGCTCAACAGAGCTCACCAGCTTGTTGGAGATGAAGTCATTCTTATTAAATATCTTGTGCGTCTGTTGTGAGTTTCAGGCGTCTGTGTTGAAGCTAAAATGTAATTGAATGACTGCTGACTGCAAATTACAGGTTTATACTTAAAATATTAATATGTAAATATATACTTTATTTGGATAACAGAGCACCGTCCACAAACTTTTGGCCAAAATACAGGGTGCTAAAACGTATTTGTACAGCTCTTTACAACTGAATTCATATATGAATTCACTAATAATGTTCAACAAAGCATAAAATACAAAGAGCATGAAAAAAAACAAACAATAAACAGCCCCCCCCCCCTCCGCGAGCTGACTGACACGAGATTAAGATTCGGGGCTTTAATGAAATGTTTCGGAATTTAGACCCGGAAGCTCCGCTGTGACTCGCGCGCTGCAGCCGCTGTGTAAAACGGAGCGGTCACTTTTTTAAAATAACGGCTCAAAAACGACTTTCAACATAACACGTAGCGTAACGTAACGACGTATTTCAACGCAACACGCTTAAAAAACAACATTTCCCATGTAGCCGCGGTGTCATGCCTACATTCTGGCCACGCCCACCATCCGCAGCGCTCCGCTGCCAGCTGTCCAATCAGAGAAAGCGAATTAGCATCCACCAATCAGCGGCCGGTCCTCGCACGATTAGCGTTCTACTTGTTCTTAAAAGTTGAGTTGCAGCTAAATACAAAACGGGTTGCAGTTCCTACGGACATCTAGTGGCGAACTGCGTTATTACTTTTTCGCTCAGAGGTCTGGAACAGGGGGCCCTCACAGGCTGGTAGTATGTCATGGTCCTCACAGCGGATGCCAAACCTGTATGTGTGTGTGTGTGTGTGTGTGACTGTGTATGAGTGTGTGTGTGTGTGTATGTGTGTGTGTGTGTGTGTGTATGAGTGTGTGTGTGTGTGTGTGTGTGTGAGTGTGTGTGAGTGTGTGTGTGTATGTGTGTGTGTGTGTGTGTGTGTGTATGAGTGTGTGTGTGTGAGTGTGAACTGAAAACTGAACACGAACGCGTGAGGCAGGCAGAGCAGGGAACAGACAGAAAGGGAAGGGAAGACATGCATTAGAGTCAGATTGTTTAAATACCATCTTCATACTCTGGATCATGATCCTGAGGCCCGGAGGAGGCGCTAATGTCCAATTCATGTTCCCTGAAAACATCTGAGGAAAGCAGAGCCCTTTCAGTGCCCTTACAGAGCGGGCACAACATCACGGACCCATGCACTGTAGTGAGCTCTGAGCCAGAAGGCCGTGTGAGGACGGGGCTCCTGACCTTCTCTTTGATGCGTGATTATACGCTGAATAGGCCTGATTACGCATGTCGTCACAGTCCAAAGAAAAACAAATACCTCCAAAACGGTAGCTTTACAGACAAAGGCAAAAAGGAGGTGTAAAACAGCTACTGCGCTCAAATAATGCAGAACTATACAAACGGACATCGTGTTTTGATTATATGATTCATAATTACTGCATGTTAAATATCTCATTTACCTGTTTAAACACCAGTGACTCGTCAGCAGACTCACTTCTGTAACCTCTTTTACTACAGTGATAACTCAAGGGTTCTTTAGTGAAAAAAGGGTTCTAGATAGAACTTAAAGAACCCTTTGCATGAGTAAAGGGTTTATCAGTCTGATGGAAAATGTGCACGAATCTGCTACAGATGATTTTACATAGGCCCTTTTATGAAAAGGGTTCTATATAGCACCCAAATGGGTTCTTCTGGTAATAGAAGCTTGACACCGTAGAAGAACCTATTTGAATGCTATATAGAACCTTTATGAAAAAGGTTTTCAGCTCCTGTCTTTTCATTTATTTTTCTTTGACTGATCTTAGACTTTTCTCCTGATCTCATATCTAATATCTCTGGAAAAATGAATAACTTGTCCTTACTGGCGGTTTAAATGGAAATGGAATAAATGAGGGCTGGTCTCTGACTTTTGCACAGCACTGCATGTATTTCTATATTGTGCAGCTCTTTTCTGGTGTTTGGGGCGTGAATGTAACTCACTGCTGGGTTTACCTGCATCACAATCATTACAAATGCACTATACTGACCGCTGCTCCTTCAGGAATGGTTTCATTCTGTAGGGTTCAGTTTTAACCAATCACGTCACTTTCTTCATGCAGTGTCATGGGACTCACAGCAAATTAAAAGCCCTGTTTCATCTTGACAGGAATGCAGGACACAGGGAGTGACAGCTGTGAAACAACAGGGCCACGGAACTAACCAGTTGAGTTATTATAACTCTTAGAACCACTTCTATTATTTATCTTCTTATTCTCCCTTTAAATCTGTCTTATTATGCTGTTTGTAAGCATTAATATAAGCAGCAAGGTGTTGTGAAGTGTGGGTGTATGTAAGATGTTTACCTCGCATGTCTTCTTTGGGAACGTAGTACAAGAATCGACCAGGGCGGTTCTCTGCAGCACGGCGGTACCACACCGGGAAGTGGTCCAGAGTGAAAAGATTATCTTTATCTGATGCAGACAGAAATTTCCTGCAGAACAAACAGTAACTGAAGCCCACTTCCAGAAAACAACAGCTCAAGCAAACAGTGTCATCACGGCTAAATGTCTTCAAATGCCACCCTGACCTATAGCACCCGCACAGCCAAGAGCAATTACGCTTCAGGATAATGTACTGACCACTCCAGGTAAGGGGAGAGGAGCCGCCCCAGGTGGAGGAGTGTAAGTATCTCTGGGTTTTGTTGATGAGTGATGGGAAGAGGGATGGTGAGATCGGCCGCAGGCTGGGACAGGCGGCAGCAGTAATGCGGTCACTGTACTGGACTGTAGTGGTGAAGAGGAGCTGAGCCATAAGGCGAAGCTCTCTGTTTAACGGTCGGTCTACATCCCGACCCTCACCTGTGGTCATGAGCTGTGGGTAATGACCGAAAGAACGAGATCGCGAATACAAGCGGTGGGAATGAGCCTCTTCTCAGGGTGGTGCTACACTCTACTGACAGGGTGAGGAGCTTGGTCATCCAGGAGGAACTCGGAGTAGAGCCGCTACTCCTCCGCATTGAGAGGAGCCAGCCGAGGTGGTTCGGGCATCTGATCCGGATGCCCCCTGGACACCTCCCGGTGGGGGTGTACCAGGCACGGTCTACCAGGACGAGACCCTGGGGTCATCCTAGGACCTGCTGGAGGGATTACATCTCCAAGTTGGTCTGGGAGCGGCTTGAGATCCCCGGGAATGTGCTGGAGGAAGTTGCGGGGGAACAGGGTCGTCTGGGATTCTCTGCTCTCTCAACAGACGGTTAACGATGATGATGGTGATGATGATGATGATGATGATGTTCTGAATTTCGCTTATACACACTGTGACACTACTGGACTTGTAATTGCACCAAGCTTGCATCATCAGAAGGACTTTAAGGGCCACTGCTACCAGTGGAAAGTGGTAAATATTTCATAACAATAAGTTAATCTCTCCTAGTGGGTGTAGTGCACCCTTAAAAACAGGCCTGGTCGAAATCTAAAAATCACTGCTCTGTGTCTCACATTTGAAAAGAAAACAAATGTTTGAAATGTGATATTTTCACTTTGCCTCCATGCTCACAGCCGGGGCAAACTGACCCAAAAACATAATGTCTGTAATATCAACAGTGGGGGGCGGTGGGGTGGGGGGTGCTAACATGTTAAATTAGTCATTTACATATTCGTAATACTAAATAAGCCCAGCAGAAAAGGTTTCATGCTCCAAAAATGTTTTTTTTTCCTTTTTTGTGCTTTTAAACTTTGAAATGGGTCGATTTGACCCGACACGACGAGGACACAACAGAGATAAAGGTTTTTCTTTGTTGAATGAATCCAGTTCAATTGAAACGATGAACCATTTTAAAGGGAAGTAATAACACACAGTAAAGGCCGAGGTCTCTGTAGTGCTGAGAGTTTGTTAACGCTGCTATGTGTTACTGATTTATGGTAAATTATGCACATATATCATAAAGGGTCAGGCACATATTTCAAAATATGAGTACATGCGTGTTGTGAACATGTATGGAAGTATCAAAAGTTTATGGTTAACATACCATCACTGTCCAAAGAAAAACATGCATCTCCATTTTTGTCCCGGTTTTTATTTTGATTTTTATTTTTATTTTTATCATCTGAACGCTGCAGCCGTGATTTACAATGTGTGGAAATTTCCTGACGGGACCGATGGAACAGCTGCTAAATCACTTGGCATGACATCTCTTTACAGTAACTTACATTAGGAGTAAAGAACTTTTTGTTCTCTCCTGTAAAGTCGCCAATCAACACGATCAAACATCAAACAGTTCAAACACAAACAGCACAAAGACCAGCGAAACAAGGGGCAAAGCACAGGGCTTAAATAGCACAGGGTAAACGAGGGACAGGCGGGAAACAGGTGGAGACAATCAGGGGTGGAGTCATGAAATGAGGGGGCTGGACTAAAAACCAAAACAAATACACATGGACAGGACTGGGAGGGGCCAACTGTGCCATATTCACGTCGCCATTGTCGGAAGAAAACCTCGTCTCTTCATTTTTGTTGTTTTTGAGTTCTTGGTGTAATTTGAAAAGGCATTTCATGATGAATGGACCAAAAGAAACGGCCTTTAAATGACTGGTCAGAAGGTCTGGTTCCACTGACTTCCATTAAAAGTAAAGTAGGCGTTCTCCCGACGGCAGCGATGTGGGTAACAACAACTTTATACGTTATTTATTATAAAACATATGTTACTGGATATGAGCAAAATCTGTCGTCCATCTATGAACAATGTTTTATCATGTCAGTTCTGGATGTATACGCAGATAATTGGCTGAAATATGTGTCCCATATTTTAAATAAATCAGCATATATCTCACATTCACCGATCAGGCATAACATACTGAGGTTTTAACACCTCAGTGTCGCTGCTGGACTGAGAATCGTCCACCAACCAAAAATATCAAGCCAACAGCGTCTTGTGACCACTGATGAAGGACTAGAGGATGACCAACACAAACTGTGCAGCAGCAGATGAGCTGTCGTCTCTGACTTTACATCTACAAGGTGGACCCACAAGGTAGGAGTGTCTAATAGAGTGGACAGTGAGTGGACACAGTGTTCAAAAACTCCAGCAGCACTGCTGTGTCTGATCCACTCGCACCAGCACAACACACACTGAAGAACAGGGTAACAGAGTATCAGAGAAACAGATGGACTCCAGTCTGTAACTGTAGAACTACAGAGTGCAGCTATACGGTCAGTGGAGCTGATAAAGTGGACAGTGAGTGTAGAAACAAGGAGGTGGTCAGACTGTTATGCCTGACCGGTGTGTATGTGGGACATTAGAGAAATCCATATATGATGATATTTATCTGAAATCCACATATTTTTCCTCCTCTTACGCATTTCCCACCCCTTCAGCCCAACCGCTGGATCAAACTAGGTTCTCAGGTACTCACTTTGCCGCTCGTTTTTCAGCGCCCACATATCTGAACATCCTCATCAGGCCTGAGCGGCTGCCCATGAACGCCGTCTCAACTCCGTCGTCAATGCTGCGTCAGCCGGGGCGCAAAGGAGGAAATCCAGAGGCTGTGAGTCTTAAACGGCTGTGACACAGTGAACTAAACATCAAGCGCTGCAGCAGAACTTACCCAGATTCATTGAGCAGTATGGCCGTCCAGTACGCCTCCATGGGCGCAGTGACCACCGCATCGAACAGCGTCTGCCTCAGGAGAACCTCATCGCCTAGAACACAGACGAAGGATCCCGCTTTAGTGAACACAGACAGTCGTGCAAACTGTGCTGATATTACATCAGTACAATCGTTGCTTTACATTTACGTGGAAATAATAAACATTTAAATCAAATCAATTCTATTCTAATTCATTCCTTCAACTGGCCTGCACACATAAAAACAACGGTTCTTCAAGAACTCTTCAGTAAAGAGGTTCTGTGTAGAACTATGAGGTCTATATAGAGCAATTTGCATGCCAAATGGTTCTTTGCGTGGCGATATGGTTCTTCAGTTTGATGGAGGAAGTGCTGTATGTGGTTCTATAGAACAGCAAAAAGGGTTCTACTACTGTTACAATGTCAAGCTTAAAACAATGGAAGAACCCCTAAGGTGCTTAAATGGTTCTTTGTATGGCGAGATGGTTCTTCAGATTGATGGAGAACATGCTGTGTGTGGTTCTATACAGAACCTTTTTGAAAACGGTTCTATATGGCACCAAAATGGGTTCTTCTGTTGTTACCATGGCAAGCTTGTCAAGCTATACAACGCATTCTCCATCAATATGAAGAAACGGTTCTATGCAGAAGTGAAGAACCTCTGAAGACCCATCTTTTTTAAAGTGTGAACGTTCTCTCAGGCTGAGTTTCTGAGAGAGAAAAGGCGTTAAACTCACACTGCAGGTCCGGCTCCTTGCCAGTGAGGTACCGAACGACCGCCTGTAACTGCGTGAGTTTGCGGTGGTGAGGGTCAATGTCGGTCTCACAGTACGTCCTGGAAAAGATCAAAACAGCAGAGAGCAGTGAAGACACGCCTGCCTGAGGCCCCGAGTCCCCGAGTCCCCGAGTCCCCGAGTCCCCGAGTCCCTGAGCTGCAGTAGAGCTACAGCAAGAGCATTAAAGCACAACATCACAGACGTCAGAGCTCTGATACGACGGAGCCACTGAGAAAAAAATAAAATCGTACACTTCAATAATAAAGTGGACTAACTGTAGGGGACTAACTGTAGGGGACTAACTGTAGGGGACTAACTGTAGGGGGACTAACTGTAGGAGACTAACTGTAGGGGTCTAACTGTAGGAGACTAACTGTAGGGGTCTAACTGTAGGGGACTAACTGTAGGGGTCTAACTGTAGGGGTCTAACTGTAGGGGACTAACTGTAGGAGACTAACTGTAGGGGACTAACTGTAGGGGACTAACTGTAGGAGACTAACTGTAGGGGTCTAACTGTAGGAGACTAACTGTAGGGGACTAACTGTAGGGGACTAACTGTAGGGGACTAACTGTAGGGGACTAACTGTAGGGGGACTAACTGTAGGGGATTAACTGTAGGGGACTAACTGTAGGGGATTAACTGTAGGGGACTAACTGTAGGCGACTAACTGTAGGGGTCTAACTGTAGGGGACTAACTGTAGGAGACTAACTGTAGGGGACTAACTGTAGGGGATTAACTGTAGGGGACTAACTGTAGGAGACTAACTGTAGGGGACTAACTGTAGGGGGCTAACTGTAGGGGACTAACTGTAGGGGACTAACTGTAGGGGGCTAACTGTAGGGGACTAACTGTAGGGGATTAACTGTAGGAGACTAACTGTAGGGGGACTAACTGTAGGGGATTAACTGTAGGGGACTAACTGTAGGGGATTAACTGTAGGGGACTAACTGTAGGGGACTAACTGTAGGGGTCTAACTGTAGGGGACTAACTGTAGGGGGACTAACTGTAGGGGACTAACTGTAGGGGACTAAATGTAGGGGATTAACTGTAGGGGTCTAACTGTAGGGGACTAACTGTAGGGGACTAACTGTAGGAGTCTAACTGTAGGGGACTAACTGTAGGGGTCTAACTGTAGGGGTCTAACTGTAGGGGATTAACTGTAGGAGACTAACTGTAGGAGTCTAACTGTAGGGGACTAACTGTAGGGGTCTAACTGTAGGGGTCTAACTGTAGGGGACTAACTGTAGGAGTCTAACTGTAGGGGACTAACTGTAGGGGTCTAACTGTAGGGGTCTAACTGTAGGGGGTCTAACTGTAGGGGATTAACTGTACAGCCACTTCAGCCTCTCTAAAAAGAATTTGAAAAAAAAGATGACGGCTCCTTTTTATCTTTTAGTTACTTTGTTTAGTTTTGTTGTCATTTTATGTTTTATGGCTCCCAGACAGCAAAGCATATATCTGTCCACTGGCCTGATAAGGTCAGCACCCCGCTGCTGGTCCAGCCACAGACCCCTCAAACAGATCTAAAAACACACATTTTTATTTTAGAAAAGAAATGAAGACAAATATTCTAAACAGCCGAGAGACAAAAGGCCTAATAAAACACGTCTATAGAAATGTTGACACTGCTGGACTAAAACTGTTTCCTAAACCATCTGCTTAAACTCTGACGAGCCGCCCAGAGAATCCGGAGCAAAACGCCGGCGGACCACCAGCTTTACCCGCAGCGGGCCACCAGTGGCCCACTGCCCTCCTGCCGTCAGGGCTGTTTTATTCCTGTTATTTATTTCATTTCTTTATAAACTGTCTCGTCTTGCTGAGTTTGATTTGTTTGGGCTGATGAATGTCTTTGACTGATGGACTGACTGAATGATTTTGTGGTCTGTTGTAATTAGAATGGCTTTTATAAGAGAAACGTTTACATTTATTTGATCTGCTTCATTTTCTACTGATTTTAAATAAGTACTTATGATCTCTTCTATAACTGTTTCATCACCTGTCTGTAAAGAACTTAAAGCTGCCAGCGATGTGAAAATTCTACATAGATAAAAAACATAATAAAATAAATAATAATAATAATTATCTTTATTATTATTGTCATTGTCATCATTATTATTATCATCATTATCGTTGTCGTTGTTGTTGTTTATTTTGCAGGAGATGTTTCTGAGATATTTCTAAGAACATTGAGGGCAACCCTCATTTTCAATGTAGCCGAGCATTTACAAAAACAGGGATTGACATGACAAAGAAAATAATATCTATATTTAATCATTGTAAATTAAAGGAAATTTTAAAAATAACAGTGAAAAAAAGATAAAAATAGATAAAAATAATAAGAATAAAACTTGAGGTTTAATTGATAAGAGATTAAGACCAAAAGAAGATAGATTAATAAAACAATAATAATAATAATAATAATAATAATAATAATAACTTAATTAAAATAAGTTAAAGAGTAATAAAGAACTAAGGAGAACTAAAACAAGAAATAAGGGTTAAGAATAGATAAGATTATGTAAAACAGGTCCAGGCCGTCTGAAGGTGGTCAGTGAGCCGAGGTTTAGTGTGTCCTGTAGTGAATTCCAGCTGGTGCTGTGACTAAAAGCAGATTCTCCCAGTTCAGTAAAAGAAGTAATGAAGTAGTAATAACTCGTGCTTTTAGTGCTGGTTTTGACTAAATAAATGAAGTGTGGTTTCTGATTTATGCCCAGAGCTATAGATGAGGAAGGCGAGGGAGGAGAAGAAGGGTTCTGTTGGGTTCTTCTTCCAGCACATACTCACCACTCATTGGCTAACGTCACGTCAGACGCGATGAGATCATGCAAACCTGAAAGGGAAGAACAGTGATAATGATAATATAATAATTAATAATAATGTGTGACGTGGAGCGAGGAGGTGGACGCACGTGCGGAGATAAGCGAGATTTATTATGGGCAAATCTAGGGTCATCGTCGAGACAGTCCAGGGTCATTGTCGAGGCAGTCCAGGGTCATCGTCAAGGCAGTCCAGGGTCATCGTCGAGGCAGTCCAGGGTCATCGTCGAGACAATCCAGGGTCATCGTCGAGGCAGTCCAGGGTCATCGTCAAGGCAGTCCAGGGTCATCGTCGAGGCAGTCCAGGGTCATCGTCGAGACAATCCAGGGTCATCGTCATGACAGTCCAGGGTCATTGTCGAGACAGTCCAGGGTCATAGAGCCAACACAGATTGAACGGGGGGCAGACACGACAGACCAACAATAAACAGGATCAAACAACACACAGTGACCAGAATAACCAAGAAAGAGCAACACACAGCAAACACAGGGCTTAACGAGGGACAGGTGGAAAACAGGTGGAGACAATCAGGGGCGGAGTCATGAAACGAGGGGGCTGAACCAAAACACACATGGACAGGACTGGGAGGGGCCAATCGTGACTAAATGAGACAGGGTACATTTACATGCAAAAGCTTGAACAACACTGATAAAATAAGAGGTTTTGTTTATTTTCACTTCCTCTACAGAGAAATCTTTGGCTCATTTTAGTGCAGAATTTTATAATATTGGGAAAAAAACCTACATAAAATATTAAATATGCCATAATATTTGCATAGGCTACATGTTATGTTTGTTTTGTTTGCAGTATGCTCCACTCAGGAAATAAAGGATAGACTGTTCCGATTACTGTGCAGAGTCTCGGCAGAGGATGTGAGGATTCACAGGACTTTAATTAGAACATCAACAAAGTGTGTCATTTGGGTGGGGGCGCACAAACTTTCGCAAATTAATGAAAAATAGTGAAAGAGTGAAGAATAATGGGAAAAGTGAAGATTAACCTTCTTCCACTGAAATGTTGCCCGTGAAAATGAACTTCCCGTGACCTCTGGTGAGCACTAAGCCAAGACTGGAGAAAAGAGGTCAGTTAATCGATCTGTCCGTTAAAAAGGGACTAAGAAGGAAAAACGCCACACTGGACTTCTGGTCACCTGAAAGGAGTCTCGTTGATGGTTGTGTAGAAGTATTCGTTCTTCAGGAACACGACTCTTCTCTGCAGAGAGAGAACACTGTAGTCAGGTCCTGCATTTAAAGCGGCCTCACTACGGCCTGCTGTGGTCACAGCAGGGTAAAGTCAAAGGTCACGCACCCCTTTATCTACTGTGGCTCTCACGTCCAGAGAGAGTGTCCCTGTCTCCCCCTTCACCATGGCGGTCCTCAACTGGTGGAAGAACACACAAACACGATTAGGCTGTCTGCACAACACACTATTCACACCGGTCAGGCGTAACATTCTGACCACCTCCTTGTTTCTGCGCTCACTGTCCACTTTATCAGCTCCACTGACCGTATAGCTGCTCTCTGTAGTTCTACAGTTACAGACTGGAGTCCATCTGTTTCTCTGATACTCTGTTACCCTGTTCTTCAGTGGTCAGGACCCCCATGGACCCTCACAGAGCAGGTACTGTTTGGGTGGTGGGTCATTCTCAGCACTGCAGTAACGCTGACATGGTGGTGGTGTGTTAGTGTGTGCTGTGCTGGTGCGAGTGGATCAGACACAGCAGTGCTGCTGGAGTGTTTAAACACCTCAGTGTCGCTGCTGGACTGAGAATAGTCCACCAACCAAAACTATCCAGCCAACAGCGTCCTGTGGTCAGTGTCCTGTGGGCAGCGTCCTGTGGGCAGCGTTCTGTGGGCGGCGTCCTGTGGGCAGCGTCCTGTGGGCGGCGTCCTGTGGGCAGCGTCCTGTGGGCAGCGTCCTGTGACCACTGATGAAGGACTAGAGGATGACCAGCACAAACCGTGCAGCAGCAGATGAGCTGTCGCCTCTGACTTTACATCTACAAGGTGGACCGACAAGGTAGGACTGTCTAATAGAGTGGACAGTGAGTGGACACAGTGTTTAAAAACTCCAGCAGCACTGCTGTGTCTGATCCACTTGCACCAGCACAACACACACTGAAGAACAGGGTAACAGAGTATCAGAGAAACAGATGGACTACAGTCTGTAACTGTAGAACTACAGAGTGCAGCTATACGGTCAGTGGAGCTGATCAGATGGTCCAAAAGGACATTAGAAAAAGTAAAATTACACGTTAAGAGTGTTTTCCATCTCTTGTAAAGCTACCAGTTTGAAGATTAAGAAGTTTAGTATAGTGCTGCACAGTGATCTGTAGCAAAAAAGGTGTTTATACACTCACCGGCCACTTTATTAGGTACAGTTCAGTTGCTTGTTAACTTCTCCTTCTCTTGAGAAGTTACCATATTATTTAGATACAAGGTTTGGTTATAATTAATTTAACGCAACTCACTCCATTCAGGCGTGTAGAGGTGGTCAAGACGACCTGCTGAAGTGCAGACCGAGCATCAGAACGGGGAAGAAAGGGGATTTAAGGGGGTTTGAACGTGGCGTGGTTGTTGGTGCCAGACGGGCTGGTCTGAGTATTTCAGAAACTGCTGATCTGCTGGGATTTTCACACACAACCATCTCTAGGGTTTACAGAGAACGGTCCGAAAAAGAGGAAATATCCAGTGAGCGGTCAGTTGTGTGGACGAAAATGCCTTGTTGGTGTGAGAGGTCAGAGGAGAACGGGCAGACTGGTTCCAGATGATAGAAAGGCAACAGGAACTCAAATAACCAACCAGAATCTCTGAGGAACGTTTCCAACACCTTGTTGAAAGTCTGCCATGAAGAATTAAGACAGTTCTGAAGGCAAAAGGGGGTCCAGCCTTTTACTAGCAGGGTACCTAATAAAGTGGTGAGTGTATATATCTGGTATGGGTCACTGTGTGCAGCTGCAGTTAGTCCAGAGGCTAACATAGCAGTTAGGAAGCTGCCTAACTCCTCTAAAACAAACAGAAACACCACAAAATGTAAAGAGTAATACAGTCTCGCGACTGAACGAGCCTCGTTTTCATGTTTTCATGTTAGAGGGGAGAAATGTTTAAAAGCTTGTACACTGGACGGTCACTGCTATAAAGGTGGATGTACTATTGCTAGATGACACCAATTTCTCTGTCAAAATCTACTGAAGTTGAGCTCAAAGCAAAATTTCTCATATGAAATTCATCTGCCCCGGAAGTCTGGAGACCAGACTGAACAAAGGGCTAAACCGCAGCGTGGACAGAGTGGACACTGTACAGAACACTCCGCAGACGAAGAGGCGGAACGGACAAGCGGATGGTAACTGGCTGCTGCATAACGAGCAGGTTCGCATATTCCGTCCCACAGCAATCAGACTTCAGTCCGACTGACTGGAGACACATTTCAATCCCAAGTGTAAACGCAAGTGGCTGAAATCTTATCAGGAGACAGTCCAGATACTGGACACAGAAAGTGACCGGGAGCCACATTACAGAGGCCTTCTATCTTCCTGGCTCAGGATCTGACGGGTCAGGATGAGATTCTTCACAAATTCATGAAGCAGAAGGAAATCTGACCTCAATTTAGGGTTTTTATCTCATCTTATCAGCTTTTCTTTCTCAAGTCAGGAAATCTTAACTTACTCGAGCGAAGTTGACAATCACCTGTTATGTCGGTTGCCTAGCAACCAACCATACATGCACAGCTGAAATGCAGACACATAATCAAGTTAGTTAGCCCGACAGCTAACGTTAGCTACCGTTACTGAGGAAATACAAGGTCAAATAAAACTAAAACGCGATAAACTGAAAGTTAAGAATGTTGTGTCAGCGCTTTGTGCTGTTTATCACAGCGCCCCCTGCTGTTTATCACAGCGCCCCCTGCTGTTTACCAGAGCTCCCCCTGCTGTTTATCAGAGTCACCCCCTGCTGTTTATCAGAGTCGCCCCCTGCTGTTTATCAGAGTCGCCCCCTGCTGTTTATCAGAGTCGCCCCCTGCTGTTTATCAGAGCGCCCCCTGCTGTTTATCAGAGTCACCCCCTGCTGTTTATCAGAGTCGCCCCCTGCTGTTTATCAGAGCTCCCCCTGCTGTTTATCAGAGCTCCCCCTGCTGTTTATCAGAGTCGCCCCCTGCTGTTTATCAGAGCTCCCCCTGCTGTTTATCAGAGCTCCCCCTGCTGTTTATCAGAGCTCCCCCTGCTGTTTATCAGAGTCGCCCCCTGCTGTTTCTCAGAGCTCCCCCTGCTGTTTATCAGAGTCGCCCCCTGCTGTTTATCAGAGCTCCCCCTGCTGTTTATCAGAGCTCCCCCTGCTGTTTATCAGAGTCGCCCCCTGCTGTTTATCAGAGTCACCCCCTGCTGTTTATCAGAGTCGCCCCCTGCTGTTTATCAGAGTCACCCCCTGCTGTTTATCAGAGTCACCCCCTGCTGTTTATCAGAGTCGCCCCCTGCTGTTTATCAGAGCTCCCCCTGCTGTTTATCAGAGTCGCCCCCTGCTGTTTATCAGAGTCGCCCCCTGCTGTTTATCAGAGTCGCCCCCTGCTGTTTATCAGAGCTCCCCCTGCTGTTTATCACAGCGCCCCCTGCTGTTTATCAGAGCTCCCCCTGCTGTTTATCACAGCGCCCCCTGCTGTTTATCAGAGCTCCCCCTGCTGTTTATCAGAACGTCCCCTGCTGTTTATCAGAGTCGCCCCCTGCTGTTTATCAGAGCTCCCCCTGCTGTTTATCAGAGCTCCCCCTGCTGTTTATCAGAGTCGCCCCCTGCTGTTTATCAGAGCTCCCCCTGCTGTTTATCAGAGTCGCCCCCTGCTGTTTATCAGAGCTCCCCCTGCTGTTTATCAGAGCTCCCCCTGCTGTTTATCAGAGCTCCCCCTGCTGTTTATCAGAGTCGCCCCCTGCGTTTCCCTTCGTTTCTCTCCAGCTTAGTCCAGCAAAGTCCAGCTTAGACCTGGAGTTTGTAATCTGTGTGTGGCAGAACGTTCACTCACGGTGTCTTCGGTGTCCTCCCACTCCACCTCAGACAGATCCACACTGTTGTAATTGGGCTTGGGCTTCAGCTTCTTCCCTTCTTTGTACTGACAAACAAGAAAAGACTGAGCTAAAATATGAACCCCCTAAAATCCTGACGTACTAAGACTTATTACTCAGTCACTACACGGACCACCACACTTCTCTTACACACAAATGATGGTTCTTCTAGGGTTCCTCAGTAAAGAAAATGGTTCTATATAGAACCATGAGTGCTCAAAAAAACATTGCATGATGAAAGGGTTCTCTGCATCTTGAAATGGGTCTTCAGGTTGGTAGAGAATTTGTTGTATACGGTTCCATGTAGTACCAAAAAGGTTTCTTCTATTATTACAAGCTTGATATAGTAACAGTAGAAGAACCCGTCTTCCCTTTTAGAGCTACATACAACACATTTCCCAACAATCTGAGGACGCAAAGCACCCTTTAATCATGCAACAGGTTCTTTGAGTGTTCATGGTTCTACATAGAACCATTTTCTGTACTAAAGAACAGTTGAAGGACCTCCGCACACATCCATACACATCCACTCCTCCACACTCCTCCACACACCTCCACACACACAGCCAGACTCCTACACACGCACCTACACACATCCGCACACATCAACACACCTCCACACACCTCCACACACATCTGCACACATCCACTCCTCCACACACCTCCACCCACATCCCCATATCTCCACTCACATCCACACACCTCCACACACCTCCACACACCTCCACACACCTCCACACTGGCCATTCTACCTTCACATTATCGTATTAACAGCAATCCAAATAAAACATAGAGCAACAAATAAACCAAATAAGCAGCCAAACTATTACAAGTGCAACAAGAATTTGATAAACTTCTTGTAAAATCTGCATGTAGACTTTTAAAAATAACCGTGCCACGAAGGGTTCTTTGAGGAATGCCATAGAACCATTCTGGGTTCCCTAAAGAACTATGCTTGAAAAAGAGATATGTGAGTGTGAAGACCCTTCTCAAAGAAACTTCATGTGATATAAAGTTTATTTACCAAGTTCCTAGAAGGTCTCGAGCAGATCCATCCTTCAGCACCAGAACACACAAACAGAGGTTTCGAAATGGTTCTTGCCCCGGACCAACAGTTCAGCCTGTACATTCTGGTTCTTCACACAACTTTAAAAAAAAGGTTTCTTCACACTCCTGCATCTCACTTACAAATACAGTTCTCTACACTCTTAAAAAAGATGGTTCTTCAAGGGTTCTATACTAAATGTGAACCATGAGTTCTACATAGAACCATATGCATGCTCCAAGAGTTTTTGCATGGTGACATGGTTCTTCGAATTGATGCAGAATGTGTTGTACATAGTTCTACACAGAGTATTTTTGAAAGTGGTTCTACAACAATATTTCCAAAAAAGTTGGGACGCTGTGCAGAATGTAAATAAAAACAATGCATTGATCTGAAATCATGTGAACCATATTCAGGAAAACACCACAAAGACAACAAACCAAACGTTAAAACGGAGAAGTTTTATTGTTTATTGAAAAATATTTGCCGATTTTGAATTTGATGCCAACAACATGTTCCAGTAAAGTCGGGACGGGTCTGTTCACCGCTGAGTCCACCTCCTCTTCTTTAACAGCTCTGTCAGTGTTTGGGAACTGAGGAGACGCTGCTGCAGCTCTGACAGTGAAATGTTTTCTGTTCTGGTTTGATTCAGGATTTCAGCTGATCGTCAGTTTCAGGGGCTCATTTGTCGTATTTATCATTTCATAATGACCCAAATGTTCTCAGTAGTGAGACTCAGTAGTGAGTCTGGACTCCAGGCAGGTCAGTTTAGCACCCGGACTCTTTTAATACGGAGCAGTGCTGCTGTAATTCATGCAGAATGTGGTTTGACGTCGTCTTGCTGAAATAATCAAGGCCTTCCCTGAAAAAGACGTCGTCTGGACGGCAGCAGATGTTGATAAAACATGTTTATATCATTCAGCTTTAATGGGGCCTTCACAGATGAGCAGGTCACCCAGGCCATGAGCACTAATGCCCCCCTAAACCATCATGAATACTGGCTTTAGAACTGAGCACTGATAACAAGCTGAGTGGTCTTCAGCCCGGAGGACACCGTGTCCATGATTTCCTAAAGAATTTCAGCTGTTGATTCGTCGGACCGCCGGACACTTTTCCACTTCCCTCAGGCCCAGAGAAGGTGGCAGCGTTTCTGGATCCTGTTTATATTTGGGTTCTTCTTTGTGTTTTAGAGTTTAACAGCGTTTGTGGATGCAGTGATGAACTGTGTTCACAGTCAGTGGTTTTCAGAAGTGTTTCTGAGCCCATGCAGTGATTTCCACTACAGAATCATGTTACTGACCTGCTGCCAGTCAAACACCAGGTGTTTTATTAGCATTACACAACTTTACCAGCCTTTTGTTGCCCCTGTCCCAATTTTTTTGGACAATTTTTTTTCGTGTTGTTGGCATCAAATTCTAAATATTTTTCAACAAACAATCAAATTCCTCAGTTTCAGCATCTGATTTGTTCTCTTTGTACTATTTTCAATACAATATAGACTTTAAATGATTTGCACATCATTGAATTTTGTTTTTATTTACATTTTG
>NC_051211.1:56641203-56648703 GCF_015220715.1 Pygocentrus nattereri
AACCCCTGGTTCCCATCACCACCGCTGTAAAGACGCTTCTCTACAATGAACAATTTGACACCAAACCAAAAATATTCACACTAGAAAAGTCAATAATCTAATTATTCCCCATTTCCCATTCCGTGTCTCTGAGATCTTCCAGCAGCCTAATGGTGTAAATGGGGAACTCCTGCTTTTCTCGTTCTTCTCCAGAACAACAGCTGTTCTTCTTCCAACAGCTGAATGCGTATTTTAAGCTCCACCTCTCTCCTAAGTGGGGTTTTAGGAGAATAGACTGATAAATCGGTAAACCTACACTAACACACTGTTAAACCTGCTCTGTTTCTCCTGGGACATCAGCCTTTTTCCTTTTCGGGAAGGGTTTCCATGTTGAACTTCCAACACGCAGCCTTGAAGATGATTTAGCCAAAGTCTTGGATTAAAGACGGATGAAATGATCACCACTCACAGTTCTTCTACTCTCATGGTGTAACCTGCCAGACTACGTTCAGACCAACTGCACTCTTGAAGATGGTTCTTTAAGTGTTCTTAGTGAAGACAATGGTTCTTTTTAGGTCCATGAGTTCTATATAGAACCCTTTGCATGTTTAAATATCTATAGAGAGGCTTTTTGAAAATGGTTCTATATAGAACCAGAAAATGTTTCACGACTATTGCAAAATAAAGTTTGTAACAACAGAAGAACACTTTATGTACTACATAGAACCATATACAACACATTCTCTGGCAATGTAGAACCTTTTCACCATGTAAAGAACACAAACATGCAAGGGTTCTTTGAGTGTTCATGTTCATTGCTCTTGCTAAAGAACGCTGGAAGAACCGTCTTTTTAAGAGTGTAGCACTAAAACATTTACAAACTACAGACTACAAACTGCTTAATTAGCTGAGAACCAACGTTACAGTAAACGAGCAGGTGTGGGAAATGTGGATATGTAAATTTAACTGGAGAAACACGTCATAGAGGTGGAAAGATTCGTGTTTTTACTGGACATGTTTATGAACAGAGGCCTACAGATCAACATAGTAAAGGAGCTCATCTGTGATCCTGAGTTTAAAGCCAGTTTTTATTCAACTTAAACTTGGAACTAAGTTGTAAATAAATCTGAAACTGAAACTTTGCTTGTGTGTAAAAAGTGATTTCAGAGCCACTCGGTTCTCCCTGATGGAAACTTGTTTACCTTCAGTGTTTTGTGCTTCTGATCATTTTAATAGACGTCAGCGTCACTAATTAATGACCTTCTATTAAAAGACTGGTTTACCAAGAGAGACGCTGGAGGACTTTCACCTGAAATGAGTTCATGAAGCCAGTCTGGTTATAAAAATGATAACAGGACATCAGAGCCAGAATTCCTCTTTTAGTACTTTTACTTTATACTTAAGTACATTTGAAGGGAAATACTTTAGTACTTTTACTCAAGTGGAGGTCTAAAGGGAGGAGCTTCTACTTTTACTGGAGGAATATTTTACCTTGGGGGTCTCGACTTTAACTCAGGTACAGGGTTTGTGAACTTTGTCCAGCTCTGATTATTACACAGCTATAAATATTATTTTTCACATTGGAGAAAGCAGCTGTTTTGATAAATTCTCTTTTAGGAGTTTAATCCTAAATTCGATACGAGTTTGCGTTTACACTCATTATTGTATTTATTGTTTCCCCAGTATTGATAATGACCGTATTTTGCATTGATGATCTTCACAGCAGCAAGTCTGCCTGTTTGAGCTGTGGTTGATATTCACAGTTTCATTATTGGAAATAAATTATATGGATTATTCTACTGAATTATTTCAAACTGTGCACAAATAAATAAATAAACAACAAAGTATTCAGAGCTTAGAGACTGATCTATTTAAACCCAAGACATTAATAGCGATAATAATAAGCTAAATATACAAAATGATCATTTATAGGGAACCTTTAATGGGCAATCTCTGAATTTACATAAAACATGTTTAATATTTTTTTAATACTTCTAATTCTCACACTATGTTATTTTTTTCACAAATTTTTTTATCTCTCTAAAGGGAAATATGAAAAATTCTTAGATAGTTATATGGATATATTTTTCATGATTTTAAGCTTTAGATAAAAAAACAACAACACAGGGAGTCTGTGGGCGGGGCCTTATTTTAGCCACGCCCCTGTATTTCAGAGCAGGTAGTGATGCTGCATCCCTGTCCCTCATGGCCACATGGTGAGCAGTTAGATCCCAGTGTTCTGAAGTAAATGTGTCCCAAAGTCTGAAAGTCAGTGAGGAACATTAAGAATCTCCATATTTTCTGCAGTTCAGCTCTTTTTAGTGTTTTAGTGTAAAATATGGTGATTTTCTGTGTGAACAGCTGCTCAGAGCTGAGTTTGCTGGTCATGAGCTGCTGAGTTTCTGAGCTCAGAATGAGCTGAAACCGACACGACGGACACATTCGGTCCAGTTCGGGTCGAGTTCTGATTGTTTGGTAGAGACTAAATGGAATGACCAGTCATTAGTTTTAGTAGAATAAAGTCGCTCAGAGTGAAAGTCATTTTTTAAGTCAGTTGAAAGTCAGAAATGTGTTTTCAGCTTTGACTTTTAACCAGTTCAGTGGAAAAATCACCAAAACAGACGGCCAGTTAGTCAATTAGTCTCAATTAGGAACTTTGGGTTTAGGAGTCAGAGCTTCCAGTCTGCCATAGAGAGGCTCACACGAGGCCATGCAGGACGGGCCTATAACAGGGGCTAGAGAGGGCCTGAATCTGCCTGAGGTGACCGCTGACCAGCGGGTCGAATAACGGAGGTGGGTGGACAGTCTGACAGTCAGTAAGTGAAGCAGAGGGCACCATAAGTCATAAATCGGTCTTTTAGGGTGTCCTTCACGCCGATAAGGTCAGAAAATCATTTTAAAGCTGCCGTCCAGAGCTCAGAATGTGCAGCCCACAGCCAGCACGGTCACGCTGTCCAGCCAAGCAGCATCACTGCGGCAGACCGAGAAGGACACAGTGCACCTGCACAAGAGACGAGGACACCAGTAACACCTTCACAACTGACCATATGATGTCATCATCTCAATGAGTTACACCGTGAAACACTGCGCAGGGCTTACTGTGGACATTCAGGACGAGCTCTCTGACCTGCGTGTCGGTCAATATTCAGTTAACGACAGACGACTAAACTGCAATGTGAGTGAAAACATCTTAAATCTAGTTAATAAGTCTAATATTTCTCACTGTAAGAATATTATAAGATTATTCCACCTGTTTTTGTCCATTTTTGCTTGTTTTAAGTGATTTTATCTAGTAAACGTGTTTTACTCCACTGGCAGACGTTTTACTTGTTTCTAGAAATAATGAAGATCATTTTTATACTTAAAACAAGTAAAATGACGCATCAATGGAATAAGACACTTTCATAAGATAAAATGACTTAAAACAAGGAAAAATGTACAGAAATAAGCAAAATACTCATAATATTCTTACAACAGTCTCACAATTCAGAAATATTCATATTAAATATTAATGTTTTATTTATTAATATTAAAATATAAAAATTGAGATGTTTTGACAAAAATTATATAATTTTTAATAATTACAATAACTATATATTTTTCACCATTGCAAAAAGACAAGATCTTGATAAGTTGGTGGCAGTTTGTTGGTAATATCGGCAGAAATCCTAGCAGCTGAGGTAAGGCCAGGTGTCTGGGACAGCGTGGGGCAGTATTTCGGTCCCAGTCAGGGTTTTGAAGGGCGCATTAGGCATTTTGTGTTTTTATTTTATAAAAATCAAAGATTTTAGTTTCGTTTTTAGGTTTAGTTTAGTGATTTTAAACTTTAAGGATGCCAAATTAGCACCACAGCAGACGTGTGCGTGGCAAGGCTGCTGTAAAGACTCCACTCCAAACCCTTTTACACAACACAGACAATATTTTAACAGTTGTCATTTTTTTGACATTTTAAATGTTCTCAAAAGGCATTTTTAGGAGTTTAATCCTAAATTCACATATTTTCTGACGTATGTGAGTTTGTGCAAAGAATGTAGGATTTGATAAAATATTTATTTATAGATATAAAAATACATTCCTATTTGTTTGGAGTATTTCTGTGTGTAATATTTCTCCATACATTTTAAAACAAATATATTTTAGAACATCGCTGTTGTTGGAACAAAACCTCATATCTCCAAAACGGTGAAATTACAGGAGAAGGGAAAACCTACTTTACTTTTAATGGAAGTCAATGGAACCAGAATTTTTGGGCCTTTTGTTTTGGCCCATTCATCAGGAATTTATCTTCAGCAAATTATGTCCAAAACTGAAAAATGGAGATATGAGGTTTTGTCCTGACAGCAATGACATATTTGTTGAATATGGCAGTATATCCATCCATCCATCCATCCATTTTCTAAGCCACTTCTCCGTCAGGGTCGGGGGGGGTTGTGGTGGAGCCTATCCCAGCAGTCATCAGGCAGAAGGCAGGATACACCCTGGACAGGTCGCCAGTCCATCGCGGGGCAGACAGTCACTCACACCCAGGGGCAATGTAGCATGTCCAGTCAGCCTGACTGCATGTCTTTGGACTGTGGGGGGAAACCGGAGAACCTGGAGGAACCCCACGCAGACACGGGGAGAACATGCAGACTCCACACAGAGAGGACCCCGGTCACCCAGCCGGGGAATCGAACCCAGGCCCTCCTCGCTGTGAGGCGACAGCGCTACCCACCACGCCACAACCACTGATATCACCACACTATACTTTAAGGAAAAAACCTGACTTGTGATTGTTTATCCACATTTTCCACATCTGACCATAGTTTATGGGACATGTTGACACTAACGTCCACCTAAACTACATTAGATCTTTCACTACACTAACGAACGACCACACTAAAGACTCTAGACTAGCTGTATCTTTACCTCAGCTGTGTTGGGAAGCTGGTGGATTGAAAGAGAGAGAGAGAGGAGGGATAGACAGGTGCCATGAATGGAGAGAGACATGCAGATGAGATGACAGACAGCATGAAGACGACAGCGGAACAGCCACGGAGATGACTGGCCCGACAGCGGATGATCACAGAGGGGGAAAGATGAAATCCAGTTCATCCCACACTGAGATGTTGATTTTAAAAGAAAGAAAGAATGAATGAAGCTCACCACGCTGTCCATGTAGGCCTCCGTCCAGATGATGTCATGGTCATGGTTGATCACCATGGGTCGACTGAGAACGTGCAGGTACTCCATAACGTTCTCCTGTACGTCAGCCAGAGTGGAGATGTGTGTGTAGTACCCTGATGACAAAGGAGCACACAAATACAGGCCTGAGCCACAGAGACACGTATAAACATCTAATAATAACATCTTAAAGTTCAGCTTTTAATCATTCAAGCCCAATAATTCAGTTCATTATAATTGCCATAATATAACCATAATCAAACCAAATCTCCAAAATAGTAACTTTACAGGAGAAGGAAAAAAACGACTTGACTTTTAATGGAAGTCAATGGAACCAGACGTCTTTCCAAGTCATTTTGAGACGTTTCTTATGGTCCATTCATTGGAACGTTTGCGCACGATGTAAAGCACAACAGGCGTTTTCACATTATGTCAAAACATAAAAATGACAGAAATGGAGATGCGAGGTTTTTACTAACAAGTTATTGGTCACTGAACATGTGGTCATTTTTTCTTGATCTCGGAATTTCAATTTACAATTGTGAAATTTAAAATTAAATGTAGAAGTTTAAACTAGTAACTTCAGTTTTGAGTTGTAAGAAATTAGTCGTGTCTAGTTAACGTGTCAGTTTCACATGTGTGTAAAATTCACTATAAATAAAAAAAATAAAAATAAGCTTTTAAAAACGACGGTTCTCTGTGGGTTCTGTAGCAAAGGGAGCCACAGTGTCATTCTCCTTTTGGCCAACAGAGGGCAGCTCTCACACAGGTGGATCAGTTTACTGATGCACTGACCATCACTCACCTTTATTATTACAGGCAATCCATTTGACATTGTCAGCAAACGTGAGCTCTCGTCCAATGAGGTACGTGAACACGCGGACCTGAAGGAGACCAACAGATATAATAACTCTCTGAGCCCGTAATGCAAAAATTGTCCATCTTAGCAAGAGAAACATCTTAAATGAGATAAATATGTATAATATTTCTATTTTGAGATTGTTGATACAACACTGTAAGACTATTTACCTTATTTATTTTTAAATAATTAGACATTTTTACTTGTTTTAGGTGATTGTGTCTTATGAAAGTGTTTTATTCCACTGGCAGATCATTTTACTTGTTTTGAGAAAAATGAAGATAATTTTGCTTTTTGATTTCAGTGATGATTAAAACAATTAACAATCATTAGCTAACGGAATAAGACACTTTTATAAGATAAAATTACTTAAAAATACTAAAAATAGAAAAGTTAAATATTCTTATAATAATCTTACCACAGTCTCATAATCAGAAATTATAGATATATTAACTACATTTACGATGATTTCATTTGCAATGATATAATTTTTCCAGTGTATTATGTAATAACAGAAAGTGTTCTTCAGATTGATGGGGAACGTGCTGTGGATGGTTCTGTATAGAACCTTTTTAAAAATGGTTGTAAGCAGCACCTAAAAGGGTTCTTCCGTTGTCACGACGTGAAGCTCGTACCAATAGAAAAAGACTTTCAGGTGCTGTTTACAACCATTTTTTAAAAGGTTCTTTGAGTGTTCACGGTTCTATATAGAGCCATTTTCTTTCCTAAAGAACCCTCTTTTTAGGAGCACATCGTTAAGCGGTTCATTAATGGTTTAATTGATAAATCTGTGGTGTAATAGTGCTCTAAGTGCTTCCAAAGGCAGAGGAGGTACTGAAAAACTGGAACCTTCAGAACTGGAACCTTCAGAACTGGACCAGTGGCCCAGTTCCAGTTTTCTGGTGCCAGCAGTTGCAGTGCCTTAACACCGTTAAGAGGAGCCTGTGTGCTGAGTGTTTACCCTGCGCTCCGGCCAGTTGAACTCCTCAAACACCTGCTGAAAGTCCTCCATCGCACCATCAGTGATCAGCATTATGGCCTGGTTACAGAGGCTGCCCTTCCCCGTCGTGACGGCCTGCCACCACACAGCCAATCAGAGCACAAGTACAGCCAATCAGAGCACAAGTACAGCCAATCAGAGCACAAGTACAGCCAATCAGAGCTCTGCACACTGTAAATGTCACAGTTGCACTAAGTTAATTTTTGGGGTTTATTCACTTACTAATGCAAATGTAGTAACATACTATTTCTTGTATAACCCTTAATTACTTTGGTAAAGTCAGTTGAGATCAATTAATTTGCATAAGTCCTACAGACTGAAGAGTGTTTGCCAAAGTTAACAACATAAATTTTACAGAACGTTGGAGTAACCAAGTCTGACGAATCCAAACCAAGTCATGAATGAATTCTTGAGATAGTAACTAGCATATTTGTCCCGTTTCACCCCTCGCCCCTCCCACTGAGCCCTACCCCCCTGTTTCCCCCGTTCTCGTCTAGGG
>NC_051211.1:56656203-56711203 GCF_015220715.1 Pygocentrus nattereri
CTTGGCAAGTTATGATGTCTCTGTTTGTCAAGCCTTTAGCTCAGGCTGCCTGGTAGTATCTGACTAACAGCTCCAGCAGCAGAAACCTCTAAAATTTAGAACATTTTTTGCTAAAATTTCACCTGACAAGAGAAAATGTGAGCAAACACGTTGTGTGGATGTTGGGCGAGAGGGCCTTGTTCACGCTCTCCGTATTAGTTCATCCCAAAGGTGGTCGGGTGGGGTTGAGGTCAGGACTCCACATCTTCCACGCCAAACTCACCCAGTCCGGCCTTTATGGAGCTGCTTTGGTCACTGGAGCTCAGTCATGCTGGAACAGGAAAGGTTCTTCCCCAAACTGTTCCCACAAAGTTGGAAGTGTACAATTGTCCAGAATGTCTTGGTGCTGAAGCTTTAAGATGCCCTTTACTGGAACTAAGGGTTCTAGATCAACCCCTGAAAAACCCCATCCCTCCTCACATTCCTCAAACCCAGACTCGTCCATCAGACTGACCGATAGGGAAGCTGACTGGTCACTCCACAGAACACGTTTCCACTGCTCCAGATTCCAGTGGTGGCGCTTTACTCCACTCCAGCCGACGCTTGGCATTGCGCATGGTGATCTTAGGCTTGTGTGCAGCTGTTCATGAAGCTCCTAATGCTCAGTTCTTTTGCTGATGTTGCTTCCAGAGTCAGTTTGGAACTCTTTACTGATGATTCAACAGAGGACACTGACCTGACCGGTGTACGTATATATATATATATATATACACATATATATCAATCTGAAGAACCACTGAAGATTTCTCCATGCAAAGAACCATTTAAGCATGCGGATAGTTCTTCGAGTGTTCATGTTTCTGTACAGACCCATTGTCTTTACTAACGAACCGTTGAAGAACCATCTCTTTTAAAAAAGCAGATAAAATAATTTAAAGCAAGTAAATGTTCAGAAACAGGTGGAATAATCTTACAATATTCTTACAACAGACTCATAACGAGAGATATTAGATATATGAACTCATTTAAGACGATTTTATTTAAGAGATCATGTGTTTGATCTCACTGCAGCGTCTCATGGCCTCACAGTGGAAACCATAAATACAGTTTTGGTATCAGACCAGCTGTAATTTCACCTCATGGTGAGTCTGCAAAGCTAATCTCAGAGGATTTCTATAATCTCCAACCCATACTTTCACTTGATTGTTAGAGATTTGGTGGTTTTACGTGAATTATGCCTGTGCACACACACACACACACACACACACACATACACACACACACACACACACACACACAACTACACATACACACACACACACACACACCTACTCATACACACACAGACACACACACACACAATAAAGTCTGTTCATCTCAGCACTGAGTGTAAACACCTTGTAACATTAGAATCATTTACGCAGTAAAAGAATCTGATTTATTTTGAGCTTTTTAGGAGAAAACAGGTTTGTTTGCACTCCAGCCAATCACTTCCACTTTGTTATAATCCCACTGACAGTGGACTGTGGAATATTTAGTAGTGAGGAAATTTCACGACTGGACTTGCTGCACAGGTGGCGTCCGATCACGGCACCACGCTGGAATTCACTGAGCTCCTGAGAGCGACCCATTCTTTCACTAATGTCTGTAGAAGCAGTCTGCAGGCCGAGGGGCTCGGCTTTATACACCTGTGGACATGGAAGTGACTGGAACACCTGGATTCAGTGATTTGGATGGGGGAGTGAAAACTTTTGGAAATGTAGTGTAAAATAAAAAAAAGTCTCTTTTGCCTCCAAAAGTGTAAAAACCGTCCAACCACATATGTTGATTATGTAAACTATCAAAAATATAATTTTGTGTGATGATAACTTCAAATAACATGGAAATGGACCAGAAACATACTGAATGAAAATGAATTGTATTTATTCTAATATTCATATTTTTATCCAAGCAAATAAATGCTTCATCGCCAATTAATAGTTTTTTAAATATAATTTTCTCAGGTGAATAAAACCTTTTGCACAGGATTGATGTATTGATTTACTGTTTCCTGTCCTCTCCACCAGGTGCCCAGTATTACCTGTAACTCTCACCAACACCTGCTGTACTTACTCCATACTGTATTCTGCTAAATCAGGAGCTGCTGATGGACTTTAATAAATCCATGTGATGCTGGAGGAGAAATCTGGAACCTGAAAGTTCACAACACGCCCACTTTTGTCCTTTTTTACAGTAATAAACATTGTTTGCTTTCATTGTTGTGCCGTATGGTTCCATATGTGAACTATATAGCACTCAGATGTAATACAATATGCGCCACATGTCTTTATATGTAAATATTGATATGCAGTAAGGAGCCTAAACCAAACCCTGATCTTAATGGCAGTGGACAAAATAAATAGTTTAGGCCTTTTAGTTTTTAAAAACTAACATATTAACTTTACAAAACCGGTAGCATTTTGTTGACTTGATGATTTAATATAATTTCCTCACAGTCAGGACATTTTTCTACTGAGAACGAAAGAAGATAGAAAATATTAACACTAAGAGCGAATGAGGTTTTTAGAGCCACTGTAGGTCAGTGAGTGGCGTTACAGGGCGAAGCGACACATAATGAATATGTGGAAAATATGTTAATTTATGTGATGAACAACATCCTGAAAGCCTGTATTAATTAGAGCCTCAAGCAAAAGTGTTTACAAACCAGGCAAATTATAGTTCAATAAAATTATTACTAAAACTAAAACTAGCAGTAGAAATGTGCTCGTACACTTAATGAAAATAAAAACTGCATTTCTCATAAACACCATAAAATCCACTGCAAAACCAACTAAAAATCCAGAACTACTGAGAAAAGCCCTTCAGTTCAGCTTTTAAAGTGTGTGAATGAGAGTTTCTGTGTTTGGGCTTTAAGGGAAGTGGGAGTCGAGCTTTTTCATAAAAAACTAAACTAAAATGAACAAATGACCCCTCAAAACTACCTGGAACTGAAATGAAACTAAAAATCAAAGTGAAAAAAACTGTAATAACTCATATATAACACATAATAACAAACACACGAAATCACTCACCAGTTGCGGTTCCTCGCGTCGAAGGTGACGACGCCGTTTTCATCTGGTGTCCATTGAATGCCTGAAGAACAGAACACACAGTGACCTTCACTGACCTCCACACAGCTGTATATCAGCCATACAACACAGTGACCTTCACTGACCTACACACAGCTGTATATCAGCCATACAACACAGTGACCTTCACTGACCTCCACACAGCTGTATATCAGCCATACAACACAGTGACCTTCACTGACCTCCACACAGCTGTATATCAGCCATACAACACAGTGACCTTCACTGACCTCCACACAGCTGAATATCAGCCATACAACACTTACTGTACCTAAACTACTGACTGCCTTTGCATTTGCATGTCCACCTGTACACCTCTGACTTCAGGTACAGCACGGAGTCGTGTCATCTGCAGGAATTCTCGGATGACATGCCCAACGAGGGGTGCACAAGGAATGGACAGGAGGAGGAATACAGGAAGCAGGTGTTGACTTGTTTTAAGCTGAACCAGCTGCAGCTAAACACCTGTAAGACTAAGGAGATGGTGCTGGACTTTAGGAAGTCCAGACCTGCCTTGTCAGCAGTCACCACTGAAGGTGTTGATGTGGAGGTGGTCGGGACCTACAAATGTCTGGGTGTGCACTTGGACACCAAGCTGGACTGGAGCTGTAACTCTCGCGGGGTACGAGAGGCCAAAGCCGTCTCTGCGGCCTGAGGAGCCTGAGGTCTTCTGGTGTGGCTCTGAGCTCCTGTGGACTCAGTCTGCTGCAGCGAGTGCTCTATTCTATGCTGCTGTGTTCTGGGGCAGCAGCATTAACAACAGTGCTCTGAACAAAATCAACAAACTGATTAGGAAGGCTGGCTCTGCTGTAGGAGTCAAGCTGGAATCAACAGGCTCAACAAGCTGGACAACAAGCTGGACAACACCTCACACCCTCTGCCTGCTACACTGGATGAACGAAGAAGCTCATTCAGTGGCGTCTGTTCCAGCTGCGCTGGGTTAAAGAGGCATGTGAGATCTTTCTTACCTACTGCTACACAGCTCTACAGCTCAGCTCTACACTCTTCACTGTGCACTTTACACTACAATCACCATGTAAATATGAGAGAGAGAGAGAGAGAGAGAGAGAGAGAGAGAGAGAGAGAGAGAGAGAGAGAGAGAGAGAGAGAGAGAGAGAGACAGAGAGAGATGGAGAGAGGGAGAGAGAGATACAGAGAGTGAGAGAGACAGAGAGAGACAGAGAAAGGGAGAAAGAGAGAGGAAGAGAGAGAGAGAGCGGAAGAGGGAGAGAGAGAGAGAGAGACAGAGAGAGAGAGAGAGAGAGAGAGAGAGAGAGAGAGAGAGAGAGAGAGAGAGAGAGAGAGAGAGAGAGAGAGAGAGAGAGAGAGAGAGAGAGAGAGAGAGAGAGAGAAAGAAAGAGATGGAGATGGAGAGAGAGAGAGGAAGAGAGAGAGAGAGAGACAGAGAGAGAGAGAGACAGAGAGAGAGAGAGAGAGAGAGAGAGAGAGAGAGAGAGAGAGAGAGAGAGAGAGAAAGAGATGGAGATGGAGAGAGAGAGAGGAAGAGAGAGAGAGAGAGACACAGAGAGAGAGAGACAGAGAGAGAGAGACAGAGAGAGAGAGAGAGGAAGAGAGAGAGAGAGAGAGAAATAAAGAGATGGAGATGGAGAGAGAGAGGAAGAGAGAGAGAGAGAGACACAGAGAGAGAGAGACAGAGAGAGAGAGACAGAGAGAGAGAGGAAGAGAGAGAGAGACAGAGAGAGAGAGAGAGGAAGAGAGAGAGAGAGAGACACAGAGAGAGAGAGACAGAGAGAGAGAGAGGAAGAGAGAGAGAGAGAGAGAGAGACAGAGAGAGAGAGACAGAGAGAGAGAGAGAGAGAGAGAGAGAGAGAGAGAGAGAGAGGAAGAGAGAGAGACAGAGAGAGACAGAGAGAGAGACAGAGAGAGAGAGAGAGAGAGAGAGACAGAGAGAGAGAGAGAGAGAGAGAGAGAGAGAGAGAGAGAGGAAGAGAGAGAGAGAGAGGAAGAGAGAGAGACAGAGAGAGACAGAGAGAGAGACAGAGAGAGAGAGAGAGAGAGAGACAGAGAGAGAGAGAGAGAGAGAGAGAGAGAGAGAGAGACAGAGAGAGAGGGGGGGGGGAGGAGCTGAGTCATTGATAAACACTAATTGCGTCTCTGTCATCACCTGTCAGCCCTGCGCTAACGACAGCAACTCGAATTCAGAGACTCGGACGGTCTCAGCAGATCCTGACCGAGCACTTCTGACCTGCACGCTGCTCTCTGAGTGTGTTGGGGGTCAACCTGAGGGTCCTCAGCTGTGGTACAGATCGCTCTTGTTTTGCTTATTTTAGAAAATGATGTTTAAAACAAGTAAAAATGTGAAATAATCCTATAATATTCTTACAATGAGAAATATTAGCTTTATTAACTACACTGAATTTGTTTTACTAGCTATTTGTTATTGCACTGTTTACTAGAAGTTTTCATTGATAAAACTGATATGATTAAACCCCGTTTTGAATAAAGCTGCACAAAATATTAAAAACAAACACAAAAGCCAGCGAAAGAATTCAAATAAACACCACTTTTCTCAGGATCTTAGTCCGGCTTTACATGGTGCAACTTTCATGCAGCGTGGTTGCATGTTGTGTGTTGCATGCAACATAATTTCCACGCAACTTGACAATTTCATGAGGAAAATTCAAAAACAATGAAAGTTGCATGAAACACGTTGTTACTCCAACAGCCAAATTAGCAGCTTGACTCTGTTGCTGCAGCTTATTGTTCTCGCTCTCGTCAATTTTTAGTGTACCACTCATTTTTCCAGTTGTCGCTGACGTTCGTTCTATATCTATATCTTTAGAAGTCTTTTAAATCTGTTCTGTATTTGTTACAGCTTTGAAAATCAATGTTTGAAGATCCATCACTATTGCACTTGATGTCTCGCTCGTTCTGTAGAAGTTTGTTAAGAAGCTCTTCTGTAAGAATTTGGATCATTTGAAATCTGTGGGTGAAATTAGAGGCACCAAGAGAGGAGAAACTGAATAATCTATCGATTTAGATCATGATTACAGCCGCTGGCGGCTCAAGCAGCAGTTTAAACAGATGTTGCTGTTAGCTCGGCTAGTTGAGCCAGCTTTACAGAAACATCATCTTCTATTGTTGCGGTTGTGTCTACCAACCTTACAAGTCAGTCAGGAGTATCGCCTTTTCAGCCACTCAGCAAATCATTTTCTGTTCTACTTTCTTGGCGAATAATCCAGTGTCACTCCACATGGCCACATGATGCACTACAGGACTGACTGTTTCATGAAACTTGTTTTCACAAAGTTGAGACAGTTGCAACTGCTGCGGCTGAGTTTCAAGTGAGTTGAAGGACACTTTACATTACGCAACTCATGTGCAATTTAGTTGCATCTAGGTTTCGAGCAGGTTGCATGGAAGCTTCACCCTGTAAAGCCAGCCTTGCTGTTGTTGCGTGTTGCCGGGTGTTAACGTTACCAGGATACAGCCTGAAGAAGCCAGTGGAGCTGCCGAAGTACTGCCAGGTCAGAGTGGGGTCCTTGTCAAAGTTGCTCACAAACACTTCATTCAGAGCTTCTGACATGTACACGCCGTTCAGAATATCTGGATCTGGGAGAAGACGAAGATCATCAAACATTGGTGTCATCTTAAAAAAAGATCTAGAGAAACTTACACAGCAAAACTTGATCTCTGTTGGTATTTATTATCATAAATACTGTCCATAAATCCGATATGTCTCCTGTTGAGATTGTTGTAAACTTAATTTAAGATTTCTAGGCATTTTTACTTGTTTTAAGTAATTTTATTAAGTAAAATTATTTCACTATATCAGCAGACAAGTCTGCTCGGTTTAAGAAATGAAATGATCTGCCAGTACTGAGATAATTACTTAATAAAATTACCTAAAATAAGTAAAGAATGCCTAGAAATAAGGAAAATCATCTTGGAATAAGTGCACAGTCATCTCAAAATGGGAAATCAGAGATATATTGACCAGATTTAAGATCATTTCATTTAACAAGAGACCATTTCTTGCGGTGTACAGAGTCAGAATGGTTCACAGTGATGGTGATAGGAACCAGACATCCACCTTTAAAAGGTCCCTCACAGAACGTTGTTACATGAAATGGTTATAAATATGATGTTTCTGATGCCTGAGACATTGTTTTATAATAGATTTAAGTCTAACATGTACTTTTTGTTATTAATTCATGTTGTCTATATCTGTGCTGTAGTCATGGTGACGCCTGGTTCCCATCACCACCACTGTAAAGACGTCTGAATCACTTCACACCAAACCCTCTGAACCTCTGATTACATCTCAAAGTTTTAAGTGAGTGAATGCAGTGGTGCATTACCCCTCCAGTGAGTGAATGCAGTGGTGCATTACCCCTCCAGTGAGTGAATGCAGTGGTGCATTACCCCTCCAGTGAGTGAATGCAGTGGTGCATTACCCCTCCAGTGAGTGAATGCAGTGGTGCATTACCCCTCCAGTGAGTGAATGCAGTGGTGCATTACCCCTCCAGTGAGTGAATGCAGTGGTGCATTACCCCTCCAGTGAGTGAATGCAGTGGTGCATTATAACCTCCAGTGAGTGAATGCAGTGGTACATTACCCCTCCAGTGAGTGAATGCAGTGGTGCATTACCCCTCCAGTGAGTGAATGCAGTGGTACATTACCCCTCCAGTGAGTGAATGCAGTGGTGCATTACCCCTCCAGTGAGTGAATGCAGTGGTGCATTACCCCTCCAGTGAGTGAATGCAGTGGTGCATTACCCCTCCAGTGAGTGAATGCAGTGGTGCATTACCCCTCCAGTGAGTGAATGCAGTGGTGCATTACCCCTCCAGTGAGTGAATGCAGTGGTGCATTGCCCCTCCAGTGAGTGAATGCAGTGGTGCATTACCCCTCCAGTGAGTGAATGCAGTGGTGCATTGCCCCTCCAGTGAGTGAATGCAGTGGTGCATTACCCCTCCAGTGAGTGAATGCAGTGGTGCATTACCCCTCCAGTGAGTGAATGCAGTGGTGCATTACCCCTCCAGTGAGTGAATGCAGTGGTGCATTACCCCTCCAGTGAGTGAATGCAGTGGTGCATTACCCCTCCAGTGAGTGAATGCAGTGGTGCATTACCCCTCCAGTGAGTGAATGCAGTGGTGCATTACCCCTCCAGTGAGTGAATGCAGTGGTGCATTACCCCTCCAGTGAGTGAATGCAGTGGTGCATTGCCCCTCCAGTGAGTGAATGCAGTGGTGCATTGCCCCTCCAGTGAGTGAATGCAGTGGTGCATTACCCCTCCAGTGAGTGAATGCAGTGGTGCATTACCCCTCCAGTGAGTGAATGCAGTGGTGCATTACCCCTCCAGTGAGTGAATGCAGTGGTGCATTACCCCTCCAGTGAGTGAATGCAGTGGTGCATTACCCCTCCAGTGAGTGAATGCAGTGGTGCATTACCCCTCCAGTGAGTGAATGCAGTGGTGCATTACCCCTCCAGTGAGTGAATGCAGTGGTGCATTACCCCTCCAGTGAGTGAATGCAGTGGTGCATTACCCCTCCAGTGAGTGAATGCAGTGGTGCATTACCCCTCCAGTGAGTGAATGCAGTGGTGCATTACCCCTCCAGTGAGTGAATGCAGTGGTGCATTACCCCTCCAGTGAGTGAATGCAGTGGTGCATTACCCCTCCAGTGAGTGAATGCAGTGGTGCATTGCCCCTCCAGTGAGGGAATGCAGTGGTGCATTACCCCTCCAGTGAGTGAATGCAGTGGTGCATTGCCCCTCCAGTGAGTGAATGCAGTGGTGCATTACCCCTCCAGTGAGTGAATGCAGTGGTGCATTACCCCTCCAGTGAGTGAATGCAGTGGTGCATTACCCCTCCAGTGAGTGAATGCAGTGGTGCATTACCCCTCCAGTGAGTGAATGCAGTGGTACATTACCCCTCCAGTGAGTGAATGCAGTGGTGCATTACCCCTCCAGTGAGTGAATGCAGTGGTGCATTACCCCTCCAGTGAGTGAATGCAGTGGTGCATTGCCCCTCCAGTGAGTGAATGCAGTGGTGCATTACCCCTCCAGTGAGTGAATGCAGTGGTACATTACCCCTCCAGTGAGTGAATGCAGTGGTGCATTACCCCTCCAGTGAGTGAATGCAGTGGTACATTACCCCTCCAGTGAGTGAATGCAGTGGTGCATTACCCCTCCAGTGAGTGAATGCAGTGGTACATTACCCCTCCAGTGAGTGAATGCAGTGGTGCATTACCCCTCCAGTGAGTGAATGCAGTGGTGCATTACCCCTCCAGTGAACCCAGCAGTGTGTAGTACCTTTGTTGTAGACGTTGGTGGGCACTTGGATGACGCTCTGCTGTGTGTTGACGGGCAGGTTATTGAAGTGCTCGTTTTCCTCCAGTGCAAACTCTCCACCCAACTCCACATTGTTCCCATCCTCATCCACGGTGTTTATCATCATGGAGTTATAGTAGTCGAACTGATAAACCGCAAGAATCTTAGAATCAGCCGAGTTTCACAGCGAAGTTTATCACGCATTAAAGCGGAAGAGGCTGAGAGCTACTCTGCCGTGCCGTTCTGAGTGAATACTGGTAAATCACCGTCTATTACGGCACGTTATGGTGTGCGGGTTATGGCTGGATGAATGTGGGTGGATGATGAGTGGCTGAGCTCACCTCTAGTGTGGCGTTGTACTCGTGATAGAAATCAGCATCTTCTGCAGCTTCAGCCATTCTCTGAAACACGGCAACAGTTTAATGCTCTGCACACATCTTAGAATGTTGTTAAAACATCTTCTCATTATGAGGCGCTTAAAGAATTTTATAATATATATATATATTATTCCACCTGTGCATTTTACTTGCTTTAAGTCATTTTATCTGGTGAAAGTTTCTTATTCTGTTTTACTTGTTTTGAGGAATAATGGAGATAATCTCACTTATTTCAATAAATGATGTTTATAACAAATGAAATGATCTACCCATGAAATAAGACACTTTCATAAGATAAAATTGCTTAAAACAAGTAAAAATGACTTGAAAAAAAGCTAAATAACTTTATAATAGTCTTAAAACAGTCTCATAATGAGAAATATTAAATATATTGACTTCATTTAAGATGTCTTTCTTGCTTTTGCAGTGTGAGTAACTGTAACTTGTAAGGGGGCAGTCGTGGGCTGGAGGTCAGGGAACCAGCCCTGTGACCGGAAGGTCGCCGGTTCGATCCCCTAAGCCAACAGTACATGACTGAGGTGCCCTTGAACACCTGACCCCCAACTGCTCCCCAGGCGCTGTGGACAGGGCTGCCCACCGCTCCAGCCAAGTTTCGCTGCACGGATGGGTTAGATTGTGGAGGTGAAGTTTGTGTTGTGGGACTTAATAAGGGTCGTTTAATTAATTAACCATGACCGGATTCTGCCCTGTACGTCTCTTTAACACGGAGATTCAGTAAAACTCATAAAAGGTGGTTCTTCAAGAGTTCTTCAGTAAAGATAGAGCCACTCAAATAACCGTGTGCATGCTTTAAAGGTTCTTTTCAAGGTGAAATGGTTATTCAGATTGATGGAGAATGTGTTGCATATGGTTCTAGTTCAAGTCTGACGTACAGTAACAATAGAGGAACCATTTTTTGGTGCTATACAGATCAATTTCCCAAATCTTCTATATAGAACCATGGGAAAACACGTTCTCCATCAGTCTGAAGAACCATTTCATCATGCAGAGAAATATTTAAGCATAAAAATGTTTCTTTGAGTTTTCACGGTTGTATTAATAACCACTGCCTTGACTAAAGAACCCTTGTAGAACCATCTTTTCTAAGGGTGTGCTGTTAAGCTTTATCATCTGTCTGTAAAGCACTGTGAGCTGCCACTGGTAGGAACCGCGCTCTATCAGTAAAGATACCATTAGTACCGACGTCTGATGATGGGATTAAAGCTTGAGCTGCACTGAACTGAATTAAACTGAATTCATATCAATTATCCCTAGAGCTAATTTGCATTGTGGTTCTCGTCAACGTTATTCATGTTTGTTGGATCACGTAAAGGCCTTCGTTCTTCAAAGCACCCTCAGAAACTGCCTTGTGTGATTTCAGTATTGCAAAGACCAAAATCACAATAATGACCAATAATCAATATTGTCCAGTCCAGCACACACATCAGACCGTACGGGCTTTCTTACTTTCACAGACTTCATCTTCCTGCCGAGCATGTTCTCCATCTCTTCAGCAAACTTCTTCACCAGCTCCATGCCGTTCACCTCCTCCATCTTCACTATGGGCTCAATGTCCTTATATTTCTGCTCACACAAACAAACACAAACAGCCAATAACTGCACGGGCAGTAGGGGGCACTGCTATGAATTTTGGGCCCCACAAGAACTTGACGCATGGCTCCCTCACCTCATTTCGACATTAAAACGAGACCAAATCACTAGAACAAGTACAGTAACTAGTTTATTCAACTTAGATTAATACTTTGAATGAATGATTCTTTCAATCAATAGTTTTTTAAGTTGAATAAAACTAGTTCAATTGCTTGATACGCCACAAAGTCCTCTGACGAGACACTTTTCACAGTGCACTATCAAGTCAAATGACCCTAAATGTAGTCAGTAAGTTGAGAGTTGAGACTGTTATAAGCTCAGTTTAAGATTTTCCCCTTATTTCTATTCATTTTTTACTTGCGTACACTAATATTAAATCACGCAATTATTGCGTAATCACATGAAGCAGAAATGAAAGACATTGTAATTGAAGTGACGCTACTCATAAATCATCTAAATCTTCATTACACTAGTACACCAAGATATTGAATTAATATGTTTATTCTGAGCTCAACACTGCACAGCCGAGTGGGTAATGTAGGTGCAAACGTACAGTTATATTACCATCTTCATTTTATTTATGATACTGATAGGCCTCTATACTAATTGACTTCACTGCTCGGCGATGACGCTTTAATCTTGATGTTGACGAGTCTCTGATCACGTGATTATTACACTAAAAATAGAGAAGACAGAAGGTGTGAAGCCTGGTTTTGGACCTTATCTTCAGGTTTCCTGAAGGCTAGCAATGAGAAACATTCTACCTCATCCTACTGCGTTCTACTGTATTCTACCTCATCCTACTGCGTTCTACTGTATTCTACCTCATTCCACTGCATTCTATGGCATTCTACCTCATCCTACTGTATTCTACCTCATTCTACTGTATTCTACTGCATTATACCTCATTCTACTGCATTATACTGTATTCTACTGCATTCTGCCTCATTCTACCTCATTCCACTGCATTCTACCTCATTTTATTGCATTCTACCTCATTCTACTGCATTCTACCTCATCCTACTGCATTCTACTGCATTCTACCTCATTCTACTGCATTCTACCTCATCCTACTGCATTCTACCTCATTCTACCTCATTCCACTGCATTCTACCTCATTCTATTGCATTCTACCTCATTCTACTGCATTATACCTCATCCTACTGCATTATACCTCATTCTACTGCATCCTACTGCATTCTACCTCATCCTACTGCATTATACTACATTCTACTGCATTACACCGCATCCTACTGCATTCTACTGCATTCTACTGCATTATACCTCATTCTACCGCATTCTACCTCATCCTACTACATTATACTGCATTATACCTCATTCTACTGCATTCTACTGCATTATACCTCATTCTACTGCATTCTACCTCATCCTACTGCATTATACTGCATTATACCTCATTCTACTGCATTCTATTGCATTATACCTCATTCTACTGCATTCTACCTCATCTTACTGCATTCTACCTCATCTTACTGCATTCTACCTCATCCTACTGCATTATACTACATTATACTACAATCATGTGAAGTTTGAAGTCTGGTACTCTTATCATTAGAGTTCTGATGGAAGGAACATACTGCTGTGTAATGTGTTTAGTGCTGTGTTATAAAAACCCCAATTCCAATGAAGTTGGGACGTTGTGTAAAACATAAATAAAAACAGAATATGATGCTCTCCTTCCTCTTCTCTCACCCCTGAGGTTGATAGAATCCGCCAGTCTTTTCCCTCTGTCCCCACTCCTTCCTCTAGACCGCCTCCTCTCGTTCTCAATCCCTCAAACTGTTTTTCTCCTCTTTCCACAGATGCTGTCCTTCATCTGAACAAATCCAGTAACCCAACCAGCTGCCCACTGGATCCCATCCCATCTGCATTGTTTCAGTCAATCAACTCATCAAGTCCTTGAGAAGTTCCATCAACTTTCAAGACTGCAAGAATACTTCCCATCTTGAAGAAACCCATGCTTGACAGCTCTGATGTCAACAACTACAGACCAGTACCACTTCTTTCTTTCCTTTCAAAAATTCTTGAACGTGCAGAACGTGCAATCAACTTTCTCTCTTTCTCACACAGAACCAGCTCCAGGACCCCAACCAGTCTGGCTTCAAACCAGCACACTCTACAGAAACTGCCCTCACAGCAGTGACTGAGAAGCTCCAATCAGCAACATCAGCCAAACTGTCATCTGTCCTGATCCTTCTTGATCTCTCAGCAGGTTTTGACACAGTTAACCATACAATCCTTCTGGACATCCTCACCAACCTTGGAATCACTGGCTATGCATGGAAGTGGTTCAAGTCCTATCTGGAGGATCGCTCTTATCAGGTAACATGGAGAGGGTTTACATCATCTCCATGCAGGCTCTCCACTGGTGTCCCACAAGGCTCGGTCCTGGGTCCTCTTCTCTTTTCTCTTTACACTAGCTCTCTTGGTGATGTAATATCTTCTCGTGGCTTCTCTTATCACTGTTATGCTCATGATACTCAACTAATGTTTTCTATAATCGTGACACTCCACTGTTTAACGGGTTGGCTGAATCTCACAGATTTCCCAGACCTAAGGATGCTCACTGCTATGGCGGGTTTGGATTCTTCATTGTGCTCTAAATTTCTTTGGCTTTCCGCAGCTAAGCGTCTCAACAAGGCTGACCAGGGTGCGTCAGGAACCAGGCATCGCCATGACTACAACACAGATATAGACACTTTATTTACCATCCAGAACCACCAGAGAACCTACACGAGTCTTCTGAGCTTATATGGAATGCTGATGATGGAAAACAGTGGAAAATCTGGAATAATCGGTTTTCTTTGGGGACTATTTTGCCGCACAGCGCCCTGCATGTCTCCCTCCACCATGAATGGAGTTGAAGTTCTCTAAACTCTCATAAAACAGCGTCTCAGTCATCAGGCAGTGAATTCAGAACCAGCTCATGTAGGAACTTTCTGTAGGAGCTTTAAGAGGGACGTCTGGTTCCTATCACCACCACTGTGAGGAGCTTTTAGAGGGGGATGTAAGTTTCTCTTCCAAACCTGCTCTGTTTACATTTCCACCCTTTAATTATTCAGAAATGTTAAAAATTCAAAGGATCCAGTGATATTTGATGGGAAAATGTTTGTACATCAAAAAATGTATCAGTTTTGGGGCATTTTAGTTTAGCAGAGGGTGAGATAACTGCACTTTTCAAAAATCCCATTCATTTTTCCGATGAGAAAACCAGCTGGAGTTTCTGACATTGGCAAATTTTTCCTAACATTTCTAAGTTTTACACTTTTAGGAAAGATGGTTTCGAGCGTTCTTTAATAAAGACATTCAGTGACTATAGCACCATTTTTCTATTGTATACAAGCTTGACGTCGTAACAACAGAAGAACCATTAGTGGTGCTAAATAGAACCATATACAACACGTTCTCTACCTGAAGACTCATATCACCATGGAAAGGACCATTTAAGCAAGAATTGTTCCTATATAGAAACATTGTCCTTCTAAAGAGCTTTTGTAAGAGTATATTGCTGCTGTCGGAAGAAAATCTCGTATCTCCAGAAAGGGAACTTTACAGGAGAAGGAATAAACCTACTCTACTGCCAGTGTAAGCCAAAGGAACCAGATATCTTTCCAAGTCATTTTGGGTCCATTCATCATGAAATTTACACAAAATGTAAAGAGTCACAGGTATTTTCAAATTATGTCAAAAACTGGGAAAAGTCAAAAATGGATTTACGAGATCTTCCGACAGGAGCGATGTAATCGTTTTCCTGGTGGAGGGGTACATACAGGCTGTTATGAGGCAAAATAAGCCCCCAAACTACATTTTTCTCAGATTTTCCACATTTTTATAATCATCAACAGTCCATACAAACTCAGAAGACTTGTGTAGGTTCTCTGGTGGTTCTAGACAATAAATAAAAAGGCTATATTTGTGTTGTATGACAAAAAAGACCCTGTAAGGTCTATAAGCTTTATAATACTGCTCTGTCAATATGGTGGTGGATGTTTCTTATCAGAGACCCAGAGAGTCAAACCAACAGCGCCAGTGTTTGTTGGTAGTGTGCATATAAAGGTTTTCTTAGGCAGGCATGACGTAGGAAGCGGAGGGTAGGTGTCCGTGGTGTTTGATCAGTGCGGCAGCTGATAATGAAACAGATGGAGCTCTTATCAGTAGACTGTTTATTGCTGGTGGAGATGCTCCTATGCAGAAAATCAGCCGTGCTTTCATTACTTTGTTCTAACTTCACCACCGTTGAGCGCTTCTCGTCCCTGCAGCTGTGTTACTGACCACCCGATAATGACCTGAAGCCTGTGTGCTCTCGAAAATGTGAAAATGTGAAAATTGCCCTGGGGAAATTTGATTTACATGGGGCGAATTTATTATTTTTTAAAATCCCAATGGGCTAATAGACACTCAAAAAACGTAGAACTGGCTTTTGTATGTGTTAACTAAACAAACAAATGTGGAAATAAATTAGGTCTGTTCTGAGCGGTTTGGTGTGAAACGCTCTGTTCTAGATAAACTGACCGAGTCAGAGCTGTTCACAGTGGTGGTGATAGGAACCAGACGTCCCTCTAAAAGCTCCTCACAGTGGTGGTGATGGGAACCAGACGTCCCTCTAAAAGCTCCTCACAGAAAGTTCCTACATGAACTGGTTCTGAATTCACTGCCTGATGACTGAGACGCTGTTTTATGAGAGTTTAGAGAACTTCAACTCCATTCATGGTGGAGGGAGACATGCAGGACGCTGTGCGGCAAAATAGTCCCCAAAGAAAACTCAGTATTCCAGATTTTCCACTGTTTTCCATCATCAACATTCCATATAAGCTCAGAAGACTCGTGTAGGTTCTCTGGTGGTTCTGGATGGTAAATAAAGTGTCTATATCTGTGTTGTAGTCATGGCGACACCTGGTTCCCATCACCACCACTGTAAAGACGTCTCAATCTTTTTGAAAAATTAGCTTAATCTGACTTAACAGCCCTGTAAATCCCAGGATCTGGTGATGTTTTGTGAAAAACTGGGTTATGTTATGTTACGGTCAGGTTTTTGTTGTTTAAAAGGTTTTACGATGCTCTGTGAACGCAGGGTCTCTCTCAGGGTCTGCTTCCCTCAAGCCGTCTGTTGCTGAGGTTCTTTTTTCTCCACGCAAACAATTGTGGTGGATCACGAATGATCTGAGAGATTGGCCTGGGATAATCCACTTCAACACAAAGCATTAGAGCAGGGGGAGGGAGAGAGAGAGAGAGAGAGAGAGAGAGAGAGAGAGAGAGAGAGAGAGAGAGAGAGAGAGACACAGAGAGAGAGAGAGAGAGAGAGAGAGAGAGAGAGAGAGGGAGAGAGGGAGAGAGAGAGAGAGAGAGAGAGAGGAAGAGAGAGAGAGAGAGAGAGACACAGAGAGAGAGAGAGAGAGAGAGAGAGAGAGAGAGAGAGAGAGAGAGAGAGGAAGAGAGAGAGAGAGAGAGAGACACAGAGAGAGAGAGAGAGAGAGAGAGAGAGAGAGAGAGAGGGAGAGAGACAGAGAGAGAGAGAGAGAGAGAGAGAGAGAGAGAGAGAGAGAGAGAGAGAGAGAGAGGGAGAGAGAGAGACAGAGAGAGGGAGAGAGAGAGACAGAGAGAGGGAGAGAGAGAGAGAGAGAGAGAGAGAGAGAGAGAGAGAGAGAGAGAGAGACAGAGAGAGAGGCAGAGAGAGAGAGAGAGTGAGACAGAGAGAGAGAGAGGCAGAGAGAGAGAGAGAGAGAGAGAGACAGAGAGAGAGAGAGAGAGAGAGAGAGAGAGAGAGAGAGAGAGAGAGAGAGAGAGACAGAGAGAGAGAGAGAGAGAGAGAGAGAGAGAGAGAGAGAGAGAGAGAGAGAGAGAGAGAGAGAGACAGAGAGAGAGAGAGAGAGAGAGAGAGAGAGAGAGAGAGAGAGAGAGAGAGAGAGAGAGAGACAAAGCTCATCATTCCTATCCCATACGGAGCAGAAATACATTCCAAATACATTTGCCAAATATATTTTTGTGATGTATGAAAATGGCTAGACATTTATTTGTTAAACACATTTTTAAAGGCATTTATTAGAACGTGTTTTTATGTGTTGTGTTGAGTGTGATGAAGGTTCCAGGTGTAACTAAACGTACTGACTGTGATCTGCACTGTACTTTACATTAACCACGTACGTTTCCCAAAGACTAGCCAAGAAGGATGGTATTGGGACTGGCTGCCCGACTCGAAGACGCAGACATCGCTTTCCCTGCTTTCCCACACCCAGAAAGACCTCCAAGACAAGACAGACAGGGTCAACCAGACAGCAAGAAGCGTGGGGCTTCCGCCCCAACAAGGCCAAGGTGATGAAACCGAAGAACAAGAATGCAACCAAAACCAATGTACGTGGAGTGGAGCTGGAAGAAGTACAGCACTTCAAATACCTAGGCAGTTACATCTCAGCCGACAGCAACATCGAGAAGGAGATCTCCATCAAAATTGGTCTTGCAGCACAAACCTTCAGTCTGCAAAACATCTGTAAATCTTCAGTCGTGCTGAAAGTCTACAAATCAAATGTCTGCTCAGTTCTCCTATGTGCCTTGGAAACCTGGAGAACCAACAAGAAGATAGAGAACCAGCTCAGAAGCTTCAAAGGGCGCTGCCTCCATGGAATCCTCAGAATCCACTGGGAACAGTGTGTCACCAACAAGGAAATAAGCAGACGCACAGGCATCAAGCGACTTTGTAGACGAGGTGTAACAGAGACGTTGGAGATGGCTGGGTCACGTCATACGGATGAACAAGACCAGGCATCCACATGCTGCACTCAGATGGGCATCACCAGGGAAGAGGTAGACAGGCAGGTCACTGGGCACATGGTGGAGAACGGTGGAGAAGGAGATGGCAGCAGAAGGCAAGGCCTGAGAGGAGATCCACCGGCTCGCCCGAGACCACGAAGGCTGGAGAAGATATATTGCTGCCTTAAGCTTCAGCAGGAGCGAAGAGGATTAACTAACTAATGTATGTCTGCAATCAAACTCTCACCCACAGTGTACTTCACATAAACAAGATATCAGATCAGCCCTGCATTTCACAGAGTATCAATACCTACAGCCCTAACGTCTGTCCTGCTAAAGGACCATTAGATCAGATTTAACATGAAGAGACTGGAACACAAACTAATTTCTAAAGGAATCAGACAGTGAAGAACATCAGACAGAATTCTGGAGATGTTCCTCCACTTTCAGATGGAGCTGATAAACTCATTTCTAAAGGAATCAGGCAGTGAAGAGCATCAGACAGGATTCTGGAGATGTTCCTCCACTTTCAGATGGAGCTGATAAACTCATTTCTAAAGGAATCAGGCAGTGAAGAGCATCAGACAGGATTCTGGAGATGTTCCTCTACTTTCAGATGGAGCTGATAAACTCATTTCTAAAGGAATCAGGCAGTGAAGAGCATCAGACAGGATTCTGGAGATGTTCCTCCACTTTCAGATGGAGCTGATAAACTAATTTCTAAAGGAATCAGACAGTGAAGAACATCAGACAGGATCCTGGAGATGTTCCTCCACTTTCAGATGGAGCTGATAAACTCATTTCTAAAGGAATCAGACAGTGAAGAACATCAGACAGGATTCTGGAGATGTTCCTCCACTTTCAGATGGAGCTGATAAACTCATTTCTAAAGGAATCAGACAGTGAAGAACATCAGACAGGATTCTGGAGATGTTCCTCCACTTTCAGATGGAGCTGATAAACTCATTTCTAAAGGAATCAGACAGTGAAGAGCATCAGACAGGATTCTGGAGATGTTCCTCCACTTTCAGATGGAGCTGATAAACTCATTTCTAAAGGAATCAGACAGTGAAGAACATCAGACAGGATTCTGGAGATGTTCCTCCACTTTCAGATGGAGCTGATAAACTAATTTCTAAAGGAATCAGACAGTGAGGAGCATCAGACAGGATTCTGGAGATGTTCCTCCACTTTCAGATGGAGCTGATAAACTAATTTCTAAAGGAATCAGACAGTGAAGAGCATCAGACAGGATTCTGGAGATGTTCCTCCACTTTCAGATGGAGCTGATAAACATTCACACAGTTATTTCTGTCTATAATAGTTCATATTTCACCACACAGTTTAAAATAAAGGTATATTAAAATGTATCTGGTTAATGTGGTGAAATATTCTGAAGTGTATTGTAATGTTTGGAGTGTATTTCAGCATCGACTGCTGTGTGTTTGAAATATCTAAAAATCCACGTCCATATATTTTGTCCACATGGGATGAAACTGAATCAGAAATTTGTCCTGTCACTCACGCACATGTCATTAGTGTATATTAGCCTTTCTATTGTTTTATTGTGTTTGTAATGTTCATTCAGCCTCACCTGGAAAATATTACACAGACTCAGCTAAATGTTATTACTACCAGCTGATGAGGTGATTTAGAGCATCAAAATATCACACCCATGGTTTTATTGATGAGTGCTGCCCAGTGTGTGAAGTACCCCCTGGAATTCGAAGGAGGGGGCAGTTAGGCTGGTCATTCCAGTGTTGGCAGTGATGGCAGCACTGAACCTTCAATGGCAACAAAAAGTTTGGTTTACAATTTTTCCTAATTCCACACATTAACGGTTCACAGCTCTTCTGTATTTGGCTTGAGAATGAGGAACAGTCACTCTTTACACCAAACTTGGCGAGTTTTCAGATTTACAAATATTCAACAGTGCATTGGAAAGTTTTTCAGAGGAATCCGGGCAGAGTTGCAGTTTCTAGACTATGAAGGACCAACTGGGTGAACCAGTCTGCTACAGCGCCACCCTGAGGCAGAGCAGTGCTGCAGCTCTAGTTAGTTAAAAGCACCAGAGACAGAAGCTGATTGTGGGTGAAGCAGATAAACAATCAGCTTCACTGAGTCTGGATTTGAGCATCTGTTTATCCCAGTCAGCATAATATCACAAAAATTTATTTTCAATGACCAGAATTTTGATTTTGAGATATTCAGGGAGCCCAAGAGGTTAATTAAAGGCTCCCAGACCCCCAGGACCCCCCTGTATGTCACACCTTAGCACTACCTATAAATAAGCGCTGTGGTTGGACTGGAAGGCAGGATAACTCATCTGAACACCGGGACTTGTTGGACTGTGCGAATGTTGCTTCCTTGGTGTCTCTGGTCTTTGAACTGCTATAAAAGAGTTTGATGCTGATGAAGTGACTCCAGTAGGGTTGTGCATCCTCTCTCCACACTGAACCGCAGTTATAATGGGATGAATGGTTCTTGTACGGAGCTCCAGTTCAGTGAAGAGTGTGTCTAGTTGGTGACTTTGCATAGAGCGACGGAAGCAAACCTGATACTCCATTGTTTTCCACTGAGCCACGACGGAAAATTCGGTCGGACACTGCTATGAGGTGAAGAATTACTTGTTTTCAATGTACACATGTGAATGTAGCATCACACTGCCATTCATAGACATTACATATATACTCACATACACACACAGATATTAGCAACGTCCCAGCAACACCCTAATAACCACCCAGGATTTCATAAAAATGGCCTAACAACATCTTAGCAACCCTCTAGGAGAACATAGCAACACCTTAGGAACCACCTGGGACAACATCAGTGGCACAGCAAAACCTTAGAAAACACCTGGGATACCATGGCAACATCCCAGCAACACCTTACAAAATAGTATCAGCCTATCAACACCTTAGCAACAACCTGGGACAACATCAATGGCCTAGCAACACCTGAGCAACCACCTGGGGTAACATAGCAATGGCCTAGCAACATCTTAGCAACCATGTAGGAGAACATAGGAGCACTGTAACAACTGCCTGGGACATTGTAGCAAAGGCTTAGCAAAAACACCTGAGATATCATAGTAGCTGCCTAACAGCACCTTAGCAACCACCTGGGATAACATTAATGGAATAGCAGAACCTACTGGGATACCATGGCAACATCCCAGCAACACCTGAGCAACCACCTGGGATACCATAGCTATGGATCTGTCAAGCCAAAGTAAAGCTTGTTCATAAACCGACCGCCAGATTTTTAATGATGTTATTTTTTACCTTTAATCAGGCGGCTCTAGAACTGAAGCTCATTATTCATTTCATATTTCCTTTTCACTGAGCTGTATTCCAGGAGGCCGGATCCTTTAAATGCTTTAATTAGGTCAGAGATCCTGCGCCCCCCCCCCACCCCCACCCCCACCCATCATTTCACCCCACCCTTCCTCACTCGCTCTCTCCAGGTTGACAGATGGAGGTTCAAGCTGGTAGGTTGTCATGTTGTCTGTGGTGCCCTAGAGAGAGACACTCATCCAGAACGCACTACATTATAATGAGAGTGAGCTCATATTCGGATACAGGAGCTGCCTCACTCTCCTTACGGAGCACCAGGAGCCTCAACGTAGGATTTCAAATTAATTACACATGCATCCTGTCCTGCCTCGAGTTTCAGTCCAAAACGCTCCACATCCATTTGCCACAAATGTGGATTTAGTTTTGGAGTGTTTTTCAAAGAATGCCAGCTGACGTATATTGGAAATCACTCTGTAATTTCTCTATTACAGGTATTATTATTAATCATAACAGCATCAGTATTTCAGGAACGTGCAAAGCCCTCTCCCAATATCAAGAATAACTATGATAATAAAAAGAAAGAAATGTCATATAAAAAAACGTTTTGGAACAAAATGACTTGATATGAATAAATGTTTCATTTCAAATCCAATGTTGATCTAAACCACACACACCGGTCAGGCATATCATTCTGACCACCTCTGTGTTTCTGCACTCACTGTCCACTTCATCAGTTCCACTGACCGTATAGCTGCACTCTGTAGTTCTACAGTTACAGACTGTAGTCCATCTGTTTCTCTGATACTCTGTTACCCTGTTCTTCAGTGGTCAGGACCCCCATGGACCCTCACAGAGCAGGTACTGTTTGGGTGGTGGGTCATTCTCAGCACTGCAGTGACACTGACGTGGTGGTGGTGTGTTAGTGTGTGTTGCGCTGGTCTGAGTGGATCAGGCACAGCAGTGCTGCTGGAGTTTTTAAACACCTCAGTGTCGCTGCTGGACTGAGAACCAAAAATATCCAGCCAGCAGCGTCCTGTGGGCAGCGTCCTGTGGGCAGCGTCCTGTGGGCAGCGTCCTGTGGGCAGCGTCCTGTGACCACTGATGAAGGACTAGAGGATGACCAGCACAAACCGTGCAGCAGCAGATGAGCTGTCGTCTCTGACTTTACATCTACAAGGTGGACCGACAAGGTAGGAGTGTCTAATAGAGTGGACAGTGAGTGGACAGTGTTTAAAAACTCCAGCAGCACTGCTGTGTCTGGTCCACTCGCACCAGCACAACACACACTAACACACCACCACCACGTCAGTGTTACTGTAGTGCTGAGAATGACCCACCACCCAAATAGTACCTGCTCTGTGAGGGTCCATGGGGGTCCTGACCACTGAAGAACAGGGTAACAGAGTATCAGAGAAACAGATGGACTACAGTCTGTAACTGTAGAACTACAGAGTGCAGCTATACGGTCAGTGGAGCTAATAAAGTGGACAGTGAGCGTAGAAACGAGGAGGTGGTCAGAACGTTACGCCAGCTGAAGGCTGCTGATGATCACAGTTAAACGGTCCTGATTAGGCAGCAGTACCATTCGCTGGCATTGATACCGCTGATAATGCTGGACTGAACGCAGGCCTGCTCCACTGATTTACCCCAGAATGAAATCCACACTGAAGGAATAAATGCTCAGTAAATCATAGAAACCACTTACTTTCTGCAGCAGGAGAGATCCCGAGTATCTGGTCGATAAGGCGGAGAGCTGCTTCCCAAACGTGTTGGCCCACTGCTGCACACTGATGAACACAGACCACCACAATAACACTCAGTGATCACATCACATCGCGTTCGCACAAACCCAGAAACTGAGGATCATAGAGAAGCACTGGGCAGTTTAACCGCTGACCGCCACGCCCTGCCTGCAGCTCTTTACCTGAGATGTTACCACGGTCTTATTTTCATTATTCTATTTACTTATTTGGTTATTTATTCTTATTCTTATTCTAATTATGATGGTTTTGTTATTATTTTAGTCATTTTAATGAATTTTTACTTAATTTTTTTTATCTTATCCTCCTTTTCTTTTATTTTGATTTCATTTCATTTTATTAACTTTCACATTTTAATTCATTTTTATTTTATGTTTATGTATTTTTATTATTAATGTTTCTTTTCTTATATGTACCTGATTTGAGTCATTTTTTACTGAAATGTACTTTTATTGTTTGATGTATTCTTACACGTTATCAAACCCTTGTTCTGTATCAGCTTGGCAACACTGTAAACGAGGGCCACCCTGAATGCCCTCCGAGGTTAAATAAAGGTTGATGGAGTTTTGGCTCTAAAGATGTGAAACGGTCATGAGTGATGAGCTGGAGGTCAGGGAATCCGGCACGTCTGTGACCGGAACGTCTCCGGTTTGATCCCCAGAGCCGACAGTACGTGACTGAGGTGCCCTTGAGCAAGACACCTAACCCCCAACTGCTCCCCGGGCGCTGCGGATTGGGCTGCCCACCGCTCCGGGCAAGTGTGCTCATTGCCCCCTAGTGTGTGTGTGTTCACTAGTGTGTGTGTGTGTGTGTGTGTGTGTGTGTGTATTCACTAGTGTGTATGTGGTGTTTCACTGCACGGATGAGTTAAATGAGGAGGTGGAATTTCCCCGTTGTGGGACTAATAAGGATCACTTACTCTAATCTAATTTCTAATCAAATGATGTCACTTAAAAAGGGGATCCCAGCTGTCAGAACATGTTCCCTGCAACTTTAGCTGACGTTACCTACAATAATAATTACCTAATAATGTTCCAAGAATCTAATCTTCGAATAATGTTCCTATGAAGGGAAATGTTAACTGAGGCCTCATGCTTTAACTGCGATACTCAGATGTTGTTTTGAGGAATTTGTCAGGGCCACAGATTATATTACAAAGTACATGATGATGTTTTTGGAGAACGTTTCCAGAGCGGTTCTGAGCAGTTTGGTGTAAAACGTTCCGTTCTAGATAAACTGACCGAGTCAGAGCCGTTCACAGTGGCGGTGATGGGAACCAGACGTCCCTCTAAAAGCTCCTCACTGAAAGTTCCTACATGAACTGGTTCTGGATTCACTGCCTGACAGACACTGTTTTACTGTAGTGTTCAGAGGATTTGGGGCCAATGTGAATCCATCCAAACATTCATGGTGGAGGGATACATGCAGAGTATTTGATGCAAAATAGTCACATTTATCACTATTTTCCCGTCATCAACATTCCATATAAAACTCAGAAGACAGGTGTGGGTTCACTGGTCACTGAAGGACCCTCAGTCCATATTTTTGTTTGAATCCAACTCCAAACGCATAGGAATGGCGCTAAAATACTGACCTTCTGTAGATCCCTCAGAGAACCAGTTTCTATCATGAGCCCTGGTTCCTATCACCACCACTGTAAAAAACAATCTTCACAATCAACCATTTCACACCAAACCACTTTGAATCATTCTGTTTACATCTCACACTTATTAAGGAACTTTTGGCGGAATTATCTCTAAGACTATCATTTAAAAGTGGGTTTTCAACTATTAAGCCAACTGAAAACACATTTGGGACTAAACTCCTTCGGCTCTGAGTGACTCTAAACCTTAATTATGTTTGTTTTATTAAAACTAATGACTGGTCATTCCATTTAGTCTCTACCAAAACAATCAGAACTCGACCCGAACTGGACCGAATGTGTCCGTCGTGACGGTTTCAGCTCATTCTGAGCTCAGAAACTCAGCAGGTCATGACCAGCAAACTTAGCTCTGAGCAGCTGTTCACACAGAAAATCACCATATTTTACACTAAAACACTAAAAAGAGCTGAACTGCAGAAAATATGGAGATTCTTAATGTTCCTCACTGACTTTCAGACTTTGGGACACATTTACTTCAGAACACTGGGATCTAACTGCTCACCATGTGGCCATGAGGGGCAGGGATGCAGCATCACTGCCTGCTCTGAAATGCAGGGGCGTGGCTAAAATAAGGCTCCGCCTACTGACTAAAACTCTGTTTCTGTAGTGACACGAAAACATGGGACAATAATTTTTCATTAAAAAAATAAACTCATGATCAATATTAATCCTTCAACTTTTCAGAACACAATGCTTGTAAATATCCAAGATTTTAAAAATATTTATTTTTATTTTGTACTGTGGGAGCGCAGTTTGAGCTAATTCAGTAGGTCGTATACAGAGATTGGTGCAGTCTCTATAAGGCATATATATGCAGCACAATGGATCAGAGCAGACAAAGCATTGTGGGAAAATGTTTATTAGGATATGGAATATAAACGAGCGTAATTCCACCGAAGCCTGACTGCGCTGACGAACAAGCGTCTTAAACTGAAAGGATGTTGTGAAATGTTTGACCCAGTTTCATTCTGAGCCTCAGAGCTGAAACAGGTCAGGTGAAAACAGTAAATGATGTGAGTCTAAACGCTGCGGAGGACACTGGAGCCGCTAACACCAACTGAATGCACAGAACATCGCTCTACATCTGTTCTAGCATCATTAGCTCATCATTAGCTCAGCTACCTGTCACGGCTTTCACGGTGATTTCAGCGCTGAGCCCAACACGGCTGAATATATGGTTGGGCATTATAAGTCGAGACCGTGTGTAAAATGTGTAAAATGCTAATAGCAGTGATTTATAAATTTATTTTTATTTTATATAGTTATTTATCTCATCAGTATCATTGTTTTATTTTACTATCTGATATTGAGGCCAAAAACTCTGGACGGGGTAATTTAAGACCAAAAAACATCCTTAACAGGTGACGCAGTCATGCTTGGGTTTAAGAGGAGCGTCTATGAAAGGCGCCTTTATGACTGAGGAAAATGTGTTACAGAATAAAAAACCTTGTTGCTCAATCGGGATTTTAGGTATTTCATCCTCTACATCGCATTAAAACATCAAAAGATTCAGGGAATGAGGAGAAATCTCTTCAAAAGGCTGAAAACCACAAACACCACCAGTCACCTGGGATCTCTCAGACAGCCCCTCTATTAAAAACCAGCATGATTCTGTGCTGGAGATCAGCACATGGACTCAAGACTTCACTTTACACAGCGGACACTGTATTATGTCAACACCATCCAGGAATGCTGACGACTTCTCCTTGGCTGGAGCTCAGATTGTTTATGGAAATAACGGGCTTTGTGTTCTCCGGGCCAAAGAAGAAAAGGTCCATCCAGATTGTTACCAGTGTAAAGTTCTAAATCCAGCATCTGCCATGGTGTTGGGGGGGCTTTAGTGGGTAACATACACATCTGTGAGAGCATCATTAACACTGAACACATTTTGGAGCAACATATGCTGCCATTTAGACACCGTTTTATGTATTTATGTATTTATTTATTTATTTTATAAAAAAATACAAAGAGCACCTAAGATTTTTGGCTTTCAGCAGTAAATTGTAAGCACTTAGCAATATGTTTAGGATCATAAAACACTTTCTGTTAATTTGAGGGGAAAAAAATTCCATGCATTTCATGCAGTTGCTGAATACTTTGCCTTAAGATCTGGGCGTGAAAATTCAGATGGAAAAAACATAATATAGCCACGAGCGCAGGCCAAGCAGAAGTTACTAATCACAGCTTTCTGCTGTATTATTCTCACTACCTCAAGCTCAGTAACGAGTGCTGCGTCTGCGCCGCGCTGTCCAGTCTGTTTACTCCATCTAACGTCTGTTTAATTACTAGTAACTCTTCTGTTCTATGTTGCTCCGTGTTGGTCCTGGAGTATGGAATTTCGCTCCACTGCACTTGTCCACAGTAGGAATGACAAAGCCTCTTGACTTGATTATTAGCGCTTCGCTCCAGTTTACTGTAACAGGAGGGCAGCGGTCACTGTGTTTAGAGACCAGGCTGCAGCAGAAGGTTTAGCCTGTGACTGTGTCAGGATGCCAGGTCAGGATATCAGGCTTACTGTCTATGACTAAAGGCCAAATCCTCAATCCACAAGGACACGTCTCTCTGAACCACCGTGACCTCTCGCTTGGGCCCTGGCTCACCGCCACCGAATTTTCTGAACGTTTGAGGACCCCTGACCTCTGACTGCCAGGACCCGCACAAAGACACCAAGAACAGTCCAGCTGCGTTCATGGTGGTCACCTCACAAGCTTCTCTGGGAAGTGCTGCGTGAAAGTCTCAGGCGCCCAAGCAAACGATTAAAAACCGTGTATCTTAGTGGTGAGTTTCCACCTATAAAAGCACGAAGTATTATTAGAATAAATAAAAAGAAATATAAACACGATAAACAGTAACAAGACAAGTGACTGACATCTTGTGAATTTAAAGAACAAAGTTTGGTTCCAGATTTCTTCTAGACGTCTCCAGCCGTCACATGGATTTATTAAATTGTATGTATTTCTAATGAAAGCAGGAACTGGACGATAACATAAAATAGTACAGGGCTTCCTCGAGGAGCGCACATAAAAGAGTTTTATTGATTTATTGATCAGAAAATGTATTTATTGATTTATTGAAAACCAGAACAGATCACTGTATACAACCTATATAAAACTATATATATATATACACAACACTATATAAAACCTACTTCACTTTCAATGTAAGTCAATGGAACCAGACGTCTTTCCAAGTCATTTTGGGTTATTTCTTTTGGTCCATTCATCATGAAATTTACACACAATATAAAGACCATGAGGCTTTTTAATTTTGCCAAAAACTGTAAAATGACAAAAAATGGAGATACAAGGTTTTCATCAGACAACAGTGATTATATATACATTTTATATATATATATATATATCTCAGTGTCAGTTTCTTCATGAGTTACATCCCTTACAGCTCTATTTATCACACAACAACATCATTTTTACAGCTTCCTACAAACCGTTTGAAACTAATAAGACATTTGTTTTATTATAGAATCACTTCAAACACACAGCTTTAAAGGAATTAGCTTTTTATGAATGAACTCCGTGACCCTAAACGTTTGAGCGGTGCTGTATGCTCTTTTGTACTATTGCAAGGTTTTATTATCTAACGCTGAATTAGGTTGTAATTTGTATGAAAGGTGCTGTAGAAATGAAGCCACTCATGTTATCTCAGAGTGTGTTCTCCTGACCCTGAGTGAACTGTGTGAATGTGCCCATGCAATAGAACCACTTACAGCTAGCTAGAACATTCCAGCTTCATATGAATGTAAACTAACACCACAAAGAGGCTGAGACGCTGACCACTGCGTATGAAGTAGATGGTTGTCCCACCTTCAGAAACTCCTACAAGGTACAGTGATTTGGGGCTATAGTAGACCTCTGTAAGCACATCCTGAGCACCTGCACTTTAAGCCAACCTGCAGAGTTAATCCCTGAGCAGCCCAGGATCTCTAGGCTTTGATTCTGGGCAGGTTTGGACGAGGCCACAGGAAGTGTTTGGGTCACAAACCAAAACATGCCAAAGACTGTTAAGACCAAGCAGTCAGGTTTGAGAGTGGGACACAGCGTGAGGCGTCCCATGGGCAAGCACTGAGGAAGGGAAGGAAGGGGAGGTACTAGGCCAGGGGTCAAGTCATGTTGACCTGGGACCACATTCTCTGTCGCTGTGGTCACTTTACAGGAGAAGGAAAAAAACTTTCTGAACTTCTGATGGAAATTAATGTAACTACATTTTGGAGCAGTTCTGCTGGTCCATTGATCATGAAACCTTAACTCAGTATAAGGGGCTGGTGGAGTTTTCAAACTGTGCAGAATCAACCTAATTAACTCACTCCTTCAGATTCAGCACTCTGAACGTTCTCCACAAGGTGGAGCCCTTAGCACTCAAGTACTCTCAAGTTTTGTTCGCATCACTGAAAGAGAACAAAATGGCATGAAATGCTCAAAAAACAAACAGACAGGATTGTTTGACCTACAATTAAAGAAATGTGTGGACATTAAATAAATTAAACGTGTCTTACAGTAAAAATTGAAGGGAAATTATCCAATGATCCAATGACATCACTATAAATCACACTTAAATGTTTCATTTTCGTTATGCTGGGGTAGCAGATTCTGTGTATCCTGACTCTAGTCTGCTCTAGTCTAGTCTGTGGAATATCGGAATTAAGTTCATTCAGTTTCTTGAGTGTGGGTTTGTTTTTGTCACTGTGAAGCATTCGAAAAAGTGTGGATCTGAGAAAAGTGGTATGTAAATTAAATGTATTATTATTGGTAATAATAATAATAATAATAATAATAATAGTGTTAGGCTAAAGCCTTTATTACAGGATTCCCCATAATGCTATATAATAAAGACATCTGCATGTCTCTTACAGGCTTCTGCTGCTATTCAGTGGTACTAAGTGACCCACTGATCCCACTGTTTCTACATTTGCCCCGGTTTACACATTTCAGCAAGTGTGGGTGGTAAATCGGTGTTTTCCTGTTGAATGATTCAGCATGATTACAACAGACCTGCCTGAGAAACTCTCAATCTGTCTTGAGGGCCATGATAATCTCAACAGCAGATCTAGAACCTGTGGAGATTCTCTTCTGCTGCTGTGCCTGGGTTCTCATGCCCCTCTCTTTCTCAGCCAGAGAATCAGCACATGCCTCTGATCTCGCTCTTAGTCTGGCTGTCGTTCTGGGTGTGGTGCATTAATAAGGCGCTGTGGTTCTGCAGGAATCATCTCTCAGTGACCAAACAAACACCCAACAAGCAGCAGAACAACCGAGCCATCATGTAGACCCATCATACACTACTGCCCGCTTAGCGTGACCCTATGTTGGACACTGAGGGTGAAGTAAGCGCGCTCTAAAAATGATGGGTTCTGTAGTCTAGACAGTGGCTCTATTAGAACCATGAACGCTTACAGTGTTCTTCGCATGGTCAAATGGATCTTCAGACTGATGGAAAATGTGGAACCCCTTTGAAAATGGTTCTACACTGCACCAAAAAAGGTTCTGCTATTGTAACAATTTCAGGCTTGTAATAGTAGTTGTAATAACAGAAGAACCCTTTGTGGTGCTATATAGAACCATATACAACACACTCTCCATCAGTATGAAGAACCATTCCACCATGCAGAGAACAAAGTGTCTATATAGAACCAACGAGAGTCAAAGAACCTTTTGCATACTTGCGTATTTGTAATGTGTCCCAAAGTCTGAAAGTCAGTGAGGAACATTAAGAATCTCCATATTTTCTGCAGTTCAGCTCTTTTTAGTGTTTTAGTGTAAAATATGGTGATTTTCTGTGTGACCAGCTGCTCAGAGCTGAGTTCGAAGCTCAAAATGAGCTAAAAAGATCACGAAACAGTCACGACTGACACATTAAATCAGTTCAGTGCAGTGATGTATATAGTCTCTTTCATCGGCACCACAGATCAGTCAGTTTCAGTAGGATCACCAGAAGGTTTGGAGCAATCCCACAGAAGAACCCTCAGGAATCTGGCAGTAAAAGGTTCTTTAAAGAACTCATTTTGGAAAATGAGATGCTGAAGTGTGAAAAACCTTTTGAAAGTTTAGCGTAAAGGTTCTACACCAGCCAGAGGCTCCTTCATTTAGGAACCTTCAGTTTTATAAGGATCTTTATAAGGACGTTGAGGAGGATGGCGTATGTCAGAGGCACTGTAGGTTCAGCATGTTTATCCCAGCAATGGAATAAATGGTACTCACGTTTCAGGTGGGATCCTCATCTGCGCACAGGCTGGGAGACACATCCAGCTGAGGGAAATGATCCCGAAAACAGTGACCACTGCCCTTCTGTCCATCCATCCTGTGCACGGTACTTGTGTCCTTTCTGGCTGTCCTGCACCTGTGTTCATCCTGGCCCCTGTCCTGCTGGGGGACCACCACAGCATCAGCACCAAAGCACACAAATCAAGGAGTATCTTTCACAGGATATCCAGAGCGGGCTGGACATCAGCAGGCGTTCAGTTCAGTCAGTGTGCACATGCCACTCAGTGCTGGTCCAGTGCTGCTCTAGAAGTTTCGGCTGCTGTGAGGTAACAGAAGTGGGTCCAATCCTGGGTTCCTCCAAGGTTCGTCATCACCAAACTGTGGTGTCCACCAGGTGTCCTTCCATTGCTTTCATTCTAGCTTTCTTGGCCAGGAAACCAAAAGGCGCGACCTCAAACAAACCAGCCTATAAACTCATTACTGGAACGCTGCATGTGTGTTTGTCCTGCCAAGTTAAAAGTCATCAATCCTTCTCGCTCCTTGACTCTGTCGGATTCCAAAGTCCTGTGCCAGTTGTTAGATGCCTGCAAAGAGCCTGGGACGGGACCGGATGTAGTGGCCCTCTGGCTCTTCCTCCTCTCTCTCTCTCTCTCTCTCTCTCTCTTTCTCTCTCTCTCTCTCTCTCTCTCGCTCACCCACTCCCTCACTGCTGCCTCTGTTAACCCAAGAGGGAGGTGAGCGTAATCCGTCAGGATTATGTTATCAAGTGGGGGAGGGAGAGAGAGCGGGGGAAGGGGGGGGGGGGGGGGGGGGGGGGGTGGAGAGAGAGAGTGAGAGAGAGAGAGAGAGAGGGAGAGATAGATAGAGGAGGGGCTGATGTATCAAAGAGGATTATTTCACAATTTCTGGAGACTGTCCAGTTGTTTAGACGGAGCCACAACACAAAGAAATGCTCTTGGCAAAGTCACTGACCGTAAAACAGCCCCCGTCAATTAATCCCATGCTCAGGATACTGCGCACATTAATTGATAGGTACAGAAAACTTTATGGATCCTGCACCTGGTATATATGAACATTTTCTCTCATATATTTTTAGATATATGTGTTACACATATATGTTTGTATGAATTGATGTATGAAATGTCACATATTTAAAAATGGCCAATTTCAAATATGTTGGCATGTTTATCATATGACAAAATCTGAGTTGGACAAGTTTATATAGTCTTTGTCCAAAAGAAAACCGTCTCCATTTTTGTCAGTTTTTATTTTATTCCATGATAAATGGACCAATAGAAATGCTCTAAAATCTCTTAGAACAAAACCACTTTACACTGACTTGCACTGAGAGGTTAGAGCGTTTTTCCCTCTCCTGTAAACTTTCTATTTTTGGAGATACTTGTTTTTCTTTGGACAGCGATGATATGCTAATACTTGTCATATATTTAAAAATTCATATCACTGTTGCTGGAACAAAACCTCATATCTCCAGAACGGTGACTTTACAGGAGAAGGAAAAAACCTACTTCACTTCTAATGAAGTCAATGGAACCAGACGTCTTTCCAAGTCATTTTGGGTCGTTTCTTTTGGTCCATTCTTCATGAAATCTACACACAGTGTAAAAAGCAGCAGGCATTTTCAAATGACGTCAACACCTAAAAACAACAAAAATGGAGATACAAGGTTTTCTTCCGACAGCAGCGAGACATTGCCATATATCATATTTTCATACAGGACACTAAACACAAACCAGCTGGTCAGTGTTTTTCAGCTGTGTGAAGCCGTCAATGCAGAGCAGATCAATACTAACTCTTCATGACTTCAACACGTAAATAAATCAGGTAAAACTCTCCCATATTAACTTACTGCAGCTGCTTCTTTAACCCTTTAAATGTCCCGGGGGGCCTGAAGTCTGATTACACACTTCTATACTCTGAGAATAGCCCAGTCTGCATTGAAGTCCCTGTAGTTACTGAATAATAGGCCTTGGTCTGTAATAAGCCTGGGATTTTAAGGGCTTAATAATTTGTTGTCAAGACTATTAAAGCTTAACGTTTTGCTTTATTTGCATGAGAGTGTTGTGTTATTGACCAGTCCAGAAGCAGCAGGTCAGCGCTGCCCGGCCTTAAGGTGACTCGTCCAGAGCCTCCAGGGTCTCACATTGAGCAGCACTTGTTCTCTGGTAACTTGCAGTTTCCACAAAGTTTCCAAAACTTCACAAACTGTGAGCAACAACAAATCAAGAGGAATCCAAGCGCCTAAAATACAACATCTGATACAAATACAAATGGCAAAATCAACAATGGCAACTTTGGTGCCCAGAATTTACGACCTAGCACTATAAAAATGTCAGTTCAACCTAAATAATTCACATTTATTTCCTGGTAACCAGACGTGGCCAATAAGACATGGCCCTGCGTCTGGCTGCCCCAGTTCTGGAGAGCGAGAGTCAGCCATCGTCAGTGAAGCATCGATTGGGCTTTATGGTGAAAAGCTGCCACCACCATGTTTCACAGCTGAATACGGGGGTGTGGGGTGGGTTCCCGTATTCAGTGCTGGATTGTGATGTATTTAATTTAAAATACATCAATGACAAAAATACATTAATCACAGTTCTGTCTTCTTATAAAGATGGTTCTTCAAGTGTTCTTTAGTAAGGAATATGGTTCTGTATAGAACCATGAACACGCACAGAACCCTTTGAATGATTAAAGCTTTCTTTACATCATGATAGAGCTCTTCAGACTGATGGCAAGTGTGCAGTATCTAATTATATAAAGCACCAAAAAAGGTTCTTCTATTGTTATAAGCTTGTTTCATAACAATAGTGGAACCCTTTTCATTCCATGTGGAACCCTTTTTAAAAACATTCTATATAGAACCATTTACTACACATTCCATCAATCTGAAGAACTCTACACACTTAAAAATGATGGTTCTTAAAGGGTTCTTTAGTAAAGAAAGTGGTTCTATATAGAACCATGAACACTCAAAGAACCTTTTGCATGATTAAAGATTCTTCAGATTGAGATGCAGCCCTCTGATTGGTCAGAGGAATACTTACAGAGGTGTTACTGAAGATTAGGACCACCCAGGAGAGTGAAATGTATTGGTCATTTATTGGTCAGTGGAACATCAATCAAAGTGTGTCAAATGTTCACTGTTTACCTACAAGAACAAGATGAACCTCATTAGAAAACAGTGCTGGACAGTATCTGAGTAACTGAGTAACTGAGTAACTGAGTAACTGAGTAAATGTAATTACTTACTGTACTTTAGTATTTTTGGTGTCTCTGTACTGAAGTTTCTCCGTTCTGGGCGACTTTCTCCTTTCACTCCACTACATTTCAGAGTCTAATATCCGACTTTTTCCTCCTACATTTTGAGAAATCTGTCGTTCCTTTTGGTTTCTGTGTGTATAAAAACGTCACATGTCAAAACGAAAGAAGCGCAAAGCCAGAGCACCAATCAGGGCCCAGCGGTCACTTTGTTTAGAGCTGGTTTTGACCTGTTGGTCATGCCGACCCAGTGCAGCACGCGGTTCAACGTCAGCGCAGCAGCGTAAAACTTTGGGAGAGTCTGTTCAACATAAATGATGAACTAACCTAACTTTGTGTAAATAGAGCTCAATATAGAAATATGTCCACATATGCAGTCGAGACTGACGCGGCTTTTTTCTGAATTTCTACAAACACCATTTCATTTTATAGTAAATGAGTTTGGGCTGGTTTATGTTTATGAACAGACGCCTACAGATCAACATAGTAAAGGAGCTCATCTGTGATCCTGAGTTTAAAGCCAGTTTTTATTCAACTTAAACTTGGAACTAAGTTGTAAATAAATCTGAAACTGAAACTTTGCTTGTGTGTAAAAAGTGATTTCAGAGCCACTCGGTTCTCCCTGATGGAAACTGTTTACCTTCAGTGTTTTGTGCTTCTGATCATTTTACTAGACGTCAGCGTCACTAATTAATGACGTTCTATTAAAAGACTGGTTTACCAAGAGAGACGCTGGAGGACTTTCACCTGAAATGAGTTCATGAAGCCAGTCTGGTTATAAAAATGATAACAGGACATCAGAGCCAGAATTCCTCTTTTAGTACTTTTACTTTATACTTAAGTACATTTGAAGGGAAATACTTTAGTACTTTTACTCAAGTGGAGGTCTAAAGGGAGGAACTTCTACTTCAACTCAAGTACAGGGTTTCTGTACTTCGTCCAGCGCTGTTAGAAATCACACATTTAGCGTCTCTGGGTCTTTAATGCATAAGGAAACGCCTGTTTACATTCTAGTCTTAAACATTTATGCAGCTGTGATGTTCCAGCTGACATGAACTTGTTCCTGTTTAGGGTCTACAAATGTTTAATGTCACTAACTAAAATACTTGAAATAGCGGATTACATAAAAAGGATCATGTTAAATGAGAAATTTTCCTCATTGCGGGTGTAAAAGTCGACGCTCTCCGTGAAAAAAAACGCATTTGCATGAAATTTCATACCAAATCTCTTTTAATCTAAACGTTTTGACAGCTTACGGTCAGATTAGTTATTCATCCTCATCATCGCTGAAGTCATATACTGCTAATAAAACACTTTCCCAGCCTGGGATCTAATCTGCACACACACAGGCTGTACAGATGCTGCGCTCTGGATTTCTCCTGCTGACCCAGTTAGTCCAGATTATAGCACATATCGTCCAGAACGCAGCCAGACAGCACCTGCTGTAGGAGGTGTTCTTACAGAGCGAGGTGAGGTGAAATAGAGCGAGGATGAAGGAGAGATCAGCTTTCAGAGAGACGCTCAGCCCCTCCTTAATGACAAAAAACATCTATCCATGGAAAAACGATGCCAACGCATGGCCACAACTTAACTATCACGATCACGTTGCAGCGAGGGCTTAGTAGGGCTTGGTGTAAGATATTTAAGCTGTGGAAACAACATAACTATCACAAGTTGATTACCCTGTTCCATTCGGCTGACGCTCTTATCCAGAGTGACTTACAGTTTGATCATTTTACACAGGGAGGTGAAGGTGGTGTTGGGAGTCTTGCCCAAGGACTCTTATTGGTACAGTGTAGGGTGGTGGATTGAACCCCTGTGTACAGTGTAGGGTGGTTACCCAGGCGGGGCACTGAACCCCAGTGTACAGGGTAGAAGGCAGAGGTGTTACCCACCTTACCACACCAACCACCTTGTTCCCCTTGTTATCTTGTTCCCATGCCTTACCAAGTTGTATCCACGACTTGAGCCTTCAAGGGTTCACTACACGACTTTTAAAGTCTGAACAGACGGCGTCTCACGCTATACGACTGGTTTCTGCAGGTTCTATTGGGTGACTGAAATAATGGGGATCCACTCTACTGCAGCTTAACTATCTTGTTCCCACACCCTACCAGGATATAGCCTTGACTTATCTTGCTCTCATACCTAATCACAAAGCTCTGCTGGTGAATAATAAAAATCTGTATCTGGAACTTACTAAGCTTGGGAACAGGATCCTAATGCATGGCCACAACATAACTATCACAACTTAATCATCTCATTCCCACAGCTAATATGGTCACAATGGCTGAGACTTGGGAAGATGTGGGCATAAACAAGATAAAACATGTTGTGATAGTTAAGCTGTGGCCTCAACTTAGATATCCCATTTTCACACCATACTAATTCATGGCATTGACTTAACTTTCTCTATCGCATCTTTGCCTTACTTGTGACTTACTTGGTAAGGCGTGGGAGCAAGATAATCAAGTTGTGATCTTGTGGACAGGCTTAACTATCTTGTTGTCACACCTTGCTAAGTCAATGCCACAACTTCAGTATCTCATTATCACACATAACTAAATCGTGGCCATGCTTTAAATATCTCACTCCCACACTTTACTTACTAAGTCATGGTCATGACAGATGTGAGCATGAGATATGAGAAATTGAGATAAATGAGTTAAATTGTGGCTATGAGTGGAATAGCTTGTTTTCACAGGCTACATAGCTGTAATCATTATCTCATCCCACACTCTTCCAACACTTTACTAAGTCACGGCCCCGACTTGGTAACTTGTGAGAATAAGATAATTAGGTTATGATAGTGATGCTGAGGCCACAGCTCAAATATGTTATTCCCAAGCCTTATTAAGTTATTGCCAGGACTTGGAAAGGTGTAAATCTTGCCGTCATGCCAAGTCATGGCCACAATTATCTCTTTCCCTTAGTTTACTAGATTGTAGCCATTAACTATCTTGTTCCCACACCCTACAAAGTCATGGCCACAACTTTACACTCGGCACAATGCAGTCAGACAAGTACCGTCTCCTGGCAACCACCAAACCCAGACTCGTCCATCGGATTCCCAGACGGAGAAGCGTGATTGGTCACTCCAGAGAACTCGTCTCCACTGCTCTAGAGTCCAGTGGCGGCGCTTTACACCACTGCATTCCACGCTTTGCACTGCGCTTGGTGATGTAAGGCTTGGATGCAGCTGCTCGGCCATGGAAACCCATTCCATGAAGCTCTCTACGCTGTTCTTGAGCTGATCTGAAGGCCACGTGAAGTTTGGAGGTCTGTAGTGATGGACTCTGCAGAAAGTCGGTGACCTCTGCGCACTATGCCCCTCAGCATCCGCTGACCGCTCTGTCATTTTACGTGGCCGTATGTTAACCATTTTATTCCCACATTTTCCCAAGTCACTGCTACAAGCCGATAAGGTGTGGGAACAAGATAATCAAGTATTTATCTTTTTGTCACACCTCATCAAATCTTGGCCACAACTGAATTGTCTCACACCTGATTAAATCACGGCTATAACTTAACTATCTTGTTCCCACGCCTAGCCACACATTAGCATCCCGTTCCCATGGCTTAGTAAAGTGTGCCCATTTTTTTAAGAAGTGATGTCATCAGCAATGCTCGGTAGATAATGAACCACAATTAATTCCACTTCTGAACAAATTTATACATGTTAGACTAAACGAACAGAGAGAACATGCAGTCTGATGAATTCATTGTTCCACTGTTCCACCACACTGAACCTTCAAAGAACACTCACCCACTGATCCAATAATGGCACCAACGGCACCAACAGGACCAACAGGACCAACGGCAAGACGTCCCCCCCCCCGGGAGAGTTCTGATAAACTCAGGATTAAAATTTAAGGGAAAATGAGCCTGGACGCTTTGTTCAGTTGGATGTGGCACCTTTCCAAACTTTCTATCCCACCTCAGGACCCTCCACTCTCCCTCTCTCTCTTCCCTTTCCTTGCACGGCCTCATCTGACTCCCCCCTTCCAGCTCAATCGAATTGATTGGTCAGTGCTGATATTAAACCCACCGCTTTCCTTTTCAAGCCGTCAGCTAAAGGCACTGGAGTAGAACCCCAGTACTGCTGTCCCCAGGGAAAAGAGGCTGGTTAATTGCAGAGATAAACACCAACACACAAACGTAGGCAAAACGAAGGGAAAGACGCGGCGCAGCGTTCTGAACTGTCTAATGAGAACATCTCAGCACCATTAAAGGAGATACTGTGTGTGTAAAGTTAACGATGGTGATATATTCATCAGGCACTGACAGCATGTGTCGCTTTAGCTTGACGAGCGTTTGAAGAAAAACTAGAAGCTTATCTCTCTCATTATAAACCACAGCACTCTCTTACAAATAAACGTGCTAAAAACGGTTCTGGAGGGCAGGAACGTAGCTAACCTTACAAAAAAGAAGTTTATTCATGTCTGCTATCAGTCTACTTCTTTTAAACTAATAAAACATAAAAGTAAACTTCTACGTACTTTTCAGAGATATACTAAACAAAAGTATACTTAAATATACTTGGCTTATACTTACAAGTATACAGAAAAGGTTAAGTATACTCAGCCTATACTTGAGATGTACTTAAGAAAAGTATAAGTCAGTATAAAGTAGCCTCTCAGCAGTAAGAGGCTGGGTTCGATTCCCCAGCCGGGTGACCAGGGTTCTCTCTGTGTCTGTGTGAGTTTCCTCCCACTGTCCATAGACATGCAGTCAAGCCAATGGCTTTATATATGTTTATTTGTGATATACTTCAAAATATACTTTTATAAACTAAAAAGTGGGCCAGTTTAATCCCAAGAAGTACTGAACTAATACGCTTTGAATATACTAGTAGTACATTGATATTAGTATTCTTACTAAGTATACTTAGGAAATGTTCTCAAACTTTACTTAAGGTTATTAATAAACTGAATGTTTAAGTTCATTTTATTAAGTATGGGAGGTGTGAGGGGCCCAAGCCTTCCCGCTTCAAATACGTTCACAGCATAGACCAGAAATGCTGATCACCAGCAAAGCCAGCATGACCATACTGGGTGACCAGATAAACCAGCACCTGACAAGCCCAGGCAAGCATGGAATTCATGTTGGTCCATGCTGGGGTAATAACACAAAATGTAAGGCTGTCATGGGTGAAGGCACTGAGGTGTGGCATCCACATGCCTTCAATCCCATCTTGAATAAAAATAAAAGATACTGACAAATCTCTGACCATCAGAAACTTTCCTTTATGTCTTATTGACTTGTGTAATATCCATAGTAAACCACTGCCCAAGTTCACTGTAAGATTCCTGTAGGTATCCTGTAAAATGACTGTATTAGATCTTTATTCAAGGGTATGGTCATGCGTCCCCTTCACGGCAGGGCACCTCCAAACACGTCCCCTTCACAGCAGGGCACCTCCAAACACGTCCCCTTCACAGCAGGGCACCTCCAAACACGTCCCCTTCACAGCAGGGCACCTCCAAACACGTCCCCTTCACAGCACGGCACCTCCAAACACGTCCCCTTCACGGCAGGGCACCTCCAAACACGTCCCCTTCACAGCAGGGCACCTCCAAACACGTCCCCTTCACAGCACGGCACCTCCAAACACGTCCCCTTCACGGCACGGCACCTCCAAACACGTCCCCTTCACGGTAGGGCACCTCCAAACACGTCCCCTTCACGGCAGGGCACCTCCAAAACACGTCCCCTTCATGGCACGGCACCTCCAAACACGTCCCCTTCATGGCACGGCACCTCCAAACACGTCCCCTTCATGGCAGGGCACCTCCAAAACACGTCCCCTTCATGGCACGGCACCTCCAAACACGTCCCCTTCACAGCAGGGCACCTCCAAACACGACCCCTTCACGGTTGGGCACCTCCAAACACGTCCCCTTCATGGCACGGCACCTCCAAACACGTCCCCTTCACGGCAGGAAACCTCCAAACACGTCCCCTTCACGGCAGGGCACCTCCAAACACGTCCCCTTCACAGCACGGCACCTCCAAACACGTCCCCTTCACGGCAGGGCACCTCCAAACACGTCCCCTTCACAGCACGGCACCTCCAAACACGTCCCCTTCACGGCAGGGCACCTCCAAACACGTCCCCTTCACGGCAGACCATCCAAATTGTTACCAGCATAAAGTGATATAACAGAGCGGTAAACACGCTCCTGTACCAACTTTTTTGAAACGTGTTGCAGGCATCAATTTCAGAATAAGTGTGTATTTACAAACAATTCATGAGGCGTTTCTGTACTGTTTTCAATTTAAACAGGTAAAAAAAAAGTACACATCACTTAAACCGATCAAGCCTTAGAGCACTCAATTCAAATTCAACATTAAGGCAGCTATTAGCCTCTCTCTTCAGCACTCCTGCCATACACAGGCCTCCCAGCCTGTGTTCTCGGTATCAGCAGACTCAGGCCAGCTAATTATTGCGCTGTTCTCGCACCACTTCACTGAATTCGGACAGGAATCTAGTAAAATAATCCTGCAATTTATGGAGCTCTCAGTGACGCCAGGACACATTTCCATACTGCAAGTAATTTATAAACGAAGGCTCATTATGTTCTCAATCAATAAATGACTTCATTGTTAAAACGGCCCTCCTAGATAAGAGCTGGTGGGTGAAGACTTGACTCATACAGCGCAGAACACAGATCAACAGACAGCTTTACTCAGAGAGTTTAGTTTGAAATGATATTATATGCCATTTTCAGGATTCAGGGTTCTTTTTCCCTGCAATATCACATAAAAGAAATAATAATATGATTAATGATGTATTATGATCAATACCACATTTACTAGAGAAATAAAATATTTCCACTATACCTCAGCTCCTACGGTCTTCAGAAACATCGCTGATGTACCTCATCGCTGCTGCCGGAACGAAACCTTGTCTTTCCATTTTTGTTGTTATCGGTTTTTGACACAATCTGAAAACGCCTGCTGTTCTTTACATTGTGTGTAGAAAGACGTCTGGTTCCATTGACTCACATTAAAATTAAAGTATGTTTTTACCTTCTCCTGTAAAGTTACTACTTTGGAGATACGAGGTTTTCTTCCAACAACAATTTGCAAATTTGGTACCAGTGGCCTGATTACGCTAAAATATACACCAATTAAATGCCAGTTCTGTGTTCATTATTTAGTGCACCTGTCTTGTAGGGGAGTGTGGGGGTGAAACGCACCCTAAACTGTGAAAGTGTTTAAAGGGGAACTGCAGTGAATTTTCATTTTCCGCACAGTTCAGTCATTGAGACGAATGAAGAGTGCACTCTTAGTAAAGATGGTTCTTTAGACAAAGCTGTTAAATAGAACCATTAGCACTCAAAGAACCCTTAGCATTAAAGAGATCTGTACACGGTGAAATGATTCTTCAGATTGATGGAGAATATGTATGTGTGTAGGTTCTCTGGTGGTTCTGGATGGTAAATAAAGTGTCTGTATCTGTGTTGTAGTCATGGTGACGCCTGGTTCCCATCACCACCACTGTAAAGCCGTCTGGACCAGTTCACAACAAACCCCTCAATCACTGCTACACCGATGGAAAACTGGTGGAGTGAAGATCAGAACCATTTGAAGATCAGAACCATTTGAAGATCGGAACCATTTGAAGATCGGAACTATTTGGAGCATTTAAGTTTAACTCTGCCAAAACCATTGGGCCTCGTTCTCCGAAATCTTCCTAAGTTTGTTCTTAAGTGTGATCTTGAGAAAGATCCTAAGAAAAAGTCTACGTCAGATTCATGACATGTCCTTAAAGCACAGAACTGTTCTCAACTTTCTGCTTTCCTAAGAACAAATCCCAAATAAGAGAACATTGGCGAACGTCAGAAACTGTGTAAGTGGGTTTTAAGAGGGAATTTTCCCTTAAACATTGGTGGTAAATGAGGCCTATACCATGTTGTATGTACCCATTAATGAGACAGGTGCTCTGCTTGTATAATCTCCATAGAAAAGCACTGTCCAATTGAATGGGATGCTCTGGAGCAGCCATAGATGACCCCAAGGTCACGATGTCCAATGCCAAGTGTGGGTTAGAGGTGTATACAGTATACCTGGAGCAGCAGAACTGTGTTCTCTGGAGTGATGGAGCTCCATCCAATACATTTGGGATGAGGGTCTGGCTCACAATCTCCGTTCTAGTTCATCCCAAAGGTGTTGGATAGGGTTGAGGTCAGGGCTCTGAAGGCCAGTCAAGTTCTTCCAAACCAAACTCACCCAGTCTGGCCTTTATGGAACTGCTTTGGTCACTGGAGCTCAGTCATGCTGGAACAGGAAAGGTTCTTCCCCAAACTGTTCCACAAAGGTGGAAACACACAAATTTGTCCAAAATGTCTTGGTGCTGAATCATTAAGATTTCCCTTCATTGGTCCTAAGGGTTCTAGATCAACCCCTGAAAAACAGCCCCATAGCATCATCCCTCCTCCACCAAACTTTACAGCTGGCACAGTGCAGTCAGGCAGGTAACGTCCTCCTGGTATTCCTGATTTTACCCACCTATGGCAAGGAGACTGAATAAACACCTGAATTCAGTGATTAAGAGGTGTCCCAATACTTTAGTCCATTTAGGTCATGTATCACATTCCACTTGATGTCATAACATGCAGACTGTGGCTGAATTAGGGTGTTGATTTGACTCATTTGGGACACCCTGGACACGATTACATCATTGACCTTAATACTTCAGAGTGCGTGTCTTGGCTTAAACAGGGTGCTTGTTTTCCACTTCTAACAGAGTCAAAACCCTCCTACTGCGGCCGTCCGCGGAGCGCTCCGTTTTACAGGCAAAGCTCTTTGTTTGCAGCGCTGTTCTGATAGTTGTGCTGTAGGGAAAGCCAAAGCCTTCATTTATTCAATGGACATTAAGTACAAGTTATTCATTTTGCAGATCTTTCTGAGATTAGATACGAGATGAACAACTTAAGAGGAGAAAGTTAAAGTGAAAAATAAACAGGAGTTTCCAAAAGCTACAGAGAAAATCCAGACTCCTAACAACCACCTGGAAGAGCTGGTCGACCCCAAAACTGCCCCCATCAGATAAACAGCACTGAAAGCTTTGATCTCTGAGAGAGAGAAGATCAAGCTGCTTCAGATCTGAAAACATCCACAGGTGTTTCTGTCCATCCTTCCACTGAGAGAAGACCACTCAGTGCTGTGGGTCTGAAAGGACGTGTAGCTGATCAAGAAGAACCTCACTGAGAAAAGGAGACGGACACATCGAACAGAGAAGCTGGACGATGGACTGACCGCCCCAGAGTCCAGACCTCAGCACCACTGAATGGGTTTGATCATCAACCAGCTTCTCAGACTGAGCTTTGGAGGCGTGTCTGCAGGTTCTCTGAGGAGCTGAAAGTGAGGATCCTGAGAAGACCGGAAGCTGGAATGAAGGGAGAGAGTGGACAAACTAAACAGTGAAAAATCTGAATTTATATTTAGTCGTTGAGGCTTCTGTGTGCTTTTCTGAATATACAGCCGTCATGATGGGAGGCTAAATAAACGAAGGGTGGTCTTCTGCGCAGTTCTGTACGTCTTTCCTGAGAGGTTTACACCAATTCTGGTCTAAACTCTTGAATAGTTTTCAACTCTTTAAGACAAATCAAAACATCATGATAATTAGTGACGTATGAGGTCATTAGCTGATACTTACGGCTACGAAGACCGGCACAGATTTCCTCTAACAACACAAACCTTCCTGAAGCGTTCAGACGCTCTGGCTTGTGGTCGCGCCAGCGCTCAAAAGGTGGAACAAAACAAACCAAAACGATGCTTATGGGTGTTTGGATGATATTTAATAATCTGTGGAAGCATTTGTTTAAAACATAAACCATGTTGGTAGTAAAACATGTTTTAAACAACACCAACTAACGTAACACGACGTATCAAAGTGAAGCCAATCGCAATATGAAAACCGGGAGCGCTCTGCATAGAAAAATAGAAAAAATATGCTTTAAATACGTCTGAGATCATTTTACCAAATCTATCAAACTAGCTTTGCTTGTGTAAGCAGCAGGACAGCAGCACGTGGATCTGTGGCTCATTAAATGCTACGCCAGCCTTTATTGCCAAAAAAGGTCTGATCTGTTCGTAAGTGACCAAAATGTCCTGATGAACTGAGTTCAAAGGTTAAAACAGATTTCCAGTTTAATAAATCGATGAAAAATTGTGTTGGATACTTTATGAAACAGCCCCAGCTGCAGGTTAAGACGTCACAATAAAACCCAAAATAGTAAAATCTGTTCTAAAATCTCTTTTGGGGAAAAATCCATCACAATTATCAGGCAAGCTTATTATGCCTGGCATTTCACCGACCCCCCCCAAAAAAAACCAAACCAAAAGAACGCATTTCTTTTATGGCTACAAACGACGTCACGTCTCTAAAGTAAACATTTTTTAAGGAACCCCTGAGGTGGTGCATGAACCCTCGGTGCGGGACATGATGGCGTGACTGCATAGAGAAAAAGCGATGCTACATGTGAATTTGGAGTTCTGGAGCTGAACGGAAACCTCTGGTTCCAGTGCTCACACAAGCAAGCGTAGTTTGCTGGCTGAGAGCCGTCGTGTGGAGGAAGTGCTGCTCTTCAGAAGGGTGGAGAGCTCGAGTCCTTGGCCCGGGAGGAGACGTAGGCTTGATAGATTGTGTCGAGGAAAGATGCGTCGTTCTGTGCAAAGAAACACAAAGACAAACGCAGCAGATTACAACCGAGCGTTAAAGCCTCGTGTAAAGACACGGGAGATCTTAAAGGCACGTGCCTTAGAAGCCACACCAAAACAGAGGCTTCTGATTATTCAGCTTAAAGCTGTAATCACGATATTTATCATAACTAATCAGCCAATTTATGAGGTTTCATTGCACTTTAGTACTTTAAATGAACAGAAAAGGCTTTTCTTTACACTGAAACAGACAGCAAGTGATGTCATCAGCGCTTTGTGTTTATACTGTATATATTGATCTGGTTTATGTTAATCACCTCTCATTATTCATCGATTTTCTTCACTGAAACAGCTTTGATGTTTTGTTAGACGCATGTCCCAAGCCAAAGATGTGGTTTGGATGCACGTTGTTATTTTTTTTATTCTGTTCACCATTTGATGAATTATCTGCTGAATGCTTGATGTTAATGTGCATGTAGACCTGGCACAACTCCAGTTAGCAGGCTTGCCTTCCAGCATCCTGTTACGCTTCAAACAGAAAAGCAAGGACAAAAAACCGACAGGAGAAAGGTGCCATCACTGAAATAAATAAATAAAGAGTGCCTGCACTCGTCACTCCATCAGCTGATCCGTCTCTCAGTGCAGCAGGAAACTTCGGAAAACATTTATTTTCTCCCCAATTTAGCCGTTTCCAATTCCACCCGTTAGTTAGGACTTCCCCAATCACATGACGCTATCAACACTAGGAGGGTGGAGGCAGCACAGGCTTCCTCCGAGACCTGCGAAACCAGCCACCGCTCTTTACGCACTGCCGCTCACGCTGGACGCGCTCGGAGGACAGCGCCAACCGCCAGAGCTGTTACATCAGCTAACCGACGCCTGCGCTGACCAGCATCGCGTTGAGTGATGGGAGTGGACGGGGGCCATCCTGCCCACCCAGAGAGGACGAGGCCAGCTGTGCTCTCTTGGACTCCCGGCTACGTTCGGCTGCAGCACCACCAGGAATCGAACTCACAGGCTCCTGATGACACGGCCGACGCTTAGACTGCTGCGCCTCTCGGGAGCCCAAATCTCCCGGATCTTTGAACTGCCTCTCGTATGAACATCAACATGGGATGTCTGCGTACATCAGTACTGCAGTCGCTTCTCATTCGCCAGCTTCTTGTTTGAATTTTCCCATTCCACCTTAAAAAGTGCCTGAGGTGCCAGAATGCAACTGCTGAATCATTTAAGGTGGAACAGGGGAATTCGAACAAGAAGCTGACTTCAGCTTCGCCACTTTTTCAGTGTTTGGCCGTTTCTTGTAGCAGATTAAACATTTACACATTTAAGCCTGTAAATGCAAATACATCCATTCGCCTCCAAATAATCGACGTCCGTCTTAAATCTCTCTCTTTGCCGTTTCGTAGCTACTAGCTGGGCGAGGCTGTCGTCTGTGTTGCTATGGTGACCAGCCGTCTGCGCTGATCTTCAGGGTTAAAGGGTGAATCAGCAGTTCTACATTAACTCCAGCGTTTAAGACCATTTACTGTTAAACTGAGTTGAAGGATCAGCAGAGCTTTATTTTACTGTAGAGGAGGATTATTTTATTATTACCTGCTGATCTGATTCAGCTGTGGAGCCACAAGGGGGCAGGACAGTGGAGGAGTCACTTAAAATTACCAAAGGTGTGAAGTAACAAGATAAACAAGCATTTATATTCAGGTCAACTTTAAGGTGTCTGTTCATGACTGACCCTGATGAGGTGCAGCAGTGTTGCCTGCAGCTCAGAGCGGCTGAGAACTCGTGGCTCCTCTGGCTCCGCCCGGGGCGCCTTAGCCTGAGAGAACATGCTGGGCGACAGCAGCAGGGTGGGGGCTACCGTGGCTGGGATTCGCTGCGGCGAGTTTACCTGAAAGGGAGAAAAATAATATGCTTGAGAGAGAAATGTGTTCTTTCATTTAAACTTTAAAACCTCTCAAACTCCTCGGGACCACCGGTGGGTCCTAAACGCACTCCGTCATGTTCTCCATAACGTTCATACTCCATAAGCTCCATTCAGAAGCTGGGCGTCGTGTGAGGCTGTAGCTCTTCTCTCCAGTCTAATAGACGGTGACGTCATTTTAAACCCTTATAATAAAAGAAGCTGAACTCAGTTTGTTTTTCTACTGAAAGTCGACCCGTTTTTCCCCAAATCTGGGCTCTAAACTATAAACAGACGGCGTCTCTTCAGTGATCTGCTCTGGAAACATCACTTTTAGAGAACAACACAAAGAGCGGCGCAGATTTTTGGACTTTAGCAGTGAATTGTGATCGTATAGTGATGTGTGGAGATCAGAAAACACACGTTCTGTTCAATTGAGGGGAAATTTTACCAAAAAAATGAATAAATATAAAATTTATATTAATTTCATGCAGTTACTGAATGATTTGCCTTACAATTTGGTCACAAAAATTCAGACAGACAAACCAAAATATATCCAATCCGGCCCTCGAAATTATTTGTATTTTCTATTCATATTTGCCCATTTCACATTTTACAGTCCCCTCCTCTCCCAGCCACAGCCTACAGGACAGGACAAGACAAATCCCCCAACACACCAGCTGCGTTTCAGCTGCAGTTCAACCAGCAAACACTATAAACACCCAGCAGCTCAGAAACTGATTAGGAATGAATGAACTTGCAGAAAGGAAAGATGGCAGGCGTGGAGATCAAGCACAGAGGCCGTTTTAAAAGGCCTACATCCTGGGGACATTTAAAGAGAATTAAAGGTCACCCGTAACTAATGCAGCCTAAATATATCTAGTATTGACATTAATATCTGAAATGTCTACACTTTGCTGCTGATGTTCTGGTGTAGTAAAATATAAACGCCCTCAGGCTCTCGGTTTTAGACGTTTTAACACGGTTGAGTTCGACACCCCTGAAACGGATGAGATACCTTTGCAGGTTCTAAGGTGTTCTGGCTGGTGGGCAGGTTGTGCTGTAGAGGGGCTTTGTGGAAGCTGGGTGCCAGGCTTGGCCGGGAGTGCTCCTGCCCACCACTCTGCTCCTGCTGCACTAGCTGTAGCTTCTGGAGCAGCTCATGGGGGGAGACCACGCCCAGCCCCACGCTGGTGCTAGAGCCAGTGGCTGGTGGAGCAGCAGGGGGCACCATCACTTTTGAAGGGCTGTAGAAGAGGAGCTGGCCCTGGGCTGAGGCCGGAGCCTTCGGCTGGCTCTCGCTGAACACCGCTGGCTCTGCGCCCACCAGCTGAGGGATGAGAGGGGGAGGGATGGAGGTGTAGGCGGCTGTGTGGGAGGACTGAGGAGGGGTGTGGAGGAGTCTCTGTATGGGATCGGGTCGGCTCTGTGCGGGCCCGTTTTCGCACAGTCTGTTTTCGGGAGACTCTGAGACGGGCTGCAGCGGTACCACCGGCCCTCGAGGGCCGCTCATCAGCTTCTGGATGGCAGGGCAGTGCAGGTTAGGGCTGATGGACACCACAGCGCCCCCTGCTGTCGGAGACGGGTCGTTGTAGGACAGGGAGCGTACCACAGCTGGCCGCCCTGAAACCGCTTTGCATGCACCTGATCTGGGCTGTGGGGAGACAGAGCTGGCTCTGGCCTGAGTGCTGAACAGAGCTGCGATCGAGAGATGCCTGGACTCCGTCTCTCCATCCTGAAGGAGACATACATGCAAAGAAGAAAGAGCAGAAAGTAAATAAACTACCAAAACAGCAATGACAGAAACATCTGGTCAAATTAGGGTAGTGTTATGATTGTTCTGACAATGAAATGAAATGTTCAATTATTAATTTTATTGAGTAATTATAATTAAGGTATAAGGTCAGTCCAGGATCAGTCGGACACATATTTTCAACTCTGAACTAATTTGGTAGAATCATCCATACATACAATGTTTTCTACACACACACACACGCACACGCACGCACACACTATACTGCCAAAAGTATTCGGTCGTCTGGCTTCACACGCATATGAAACTCAGCAACATCCCATTCTTAATCCATAGGGTTTAATATGATGTCGGCCCACCCTTTGCAGCTATAACAGCTTCAGCTCTTCTGCGAAAGCTTTCCACAAGGATTAGGAGTGTTTATGGGAATTTCTGACCGTTCTTCCAGAAGCACATTTGTGAGGTCAGACACTGATGTTGGACGAGAAGGCCTGGCTCACAGTCTCCGCTCTAATTCATCCCAAAGGTGTTCTATGGGGTTGAGGTCAGGACTCTGTGCAGGCCAGTCAAGTTCTTCCACACCAAACTGGCTCATCCACGTCTTTATGGACCTGCTTTGTGCACTGGTGCTCAGTCATGTTGGAACAGGAAGGGGCCGTCCCCAAACTGTTCCCACAAAGTTGGGAGCATGAAATTGTCCAAAATCTCTTGGTGCTGAAGTTTTAAGAGTTCCTTTCACTGGAACTAAGGGGCCGAGCCCAACTCCTGAAAAACAACCCCACACCATGATCCCCCCTCCACCAAACTTTACACTCGGCACAATGCAGTCAGACAAGTACCGTCTCCTGGCAACCGCCAAACCCAGACTCGTCCATCGGATTCCCAGATGGAGAAGCGTGATTGGTCACTCCAGAGAACTCGTCTCCACTGCTCTAGAGTCCAGTGGCGGCGCTTTACACCACTGCATTCCACGCTTTGCATTGCGCTTGGTGATGTAAGGCTTGGATGCAGCTGCTCGGCCATGGAAACCCATTCCATGAAGCTCTCTACGCTGTTCTTGAGCTGATCTGAAGGCCACATGAAGTTTGGAGGTCTGTAGTGATTGACTCTGCAGAAAGTCGGTGACCTCTGCGCACTATGCCCCTCAGCATCCGCTGACCGCTCTGTCATTTTACGTGGCCGACCACTTCGTGGCTGAGTTGCTGTCGTTCCCAATCGCTTCCACTGTGTTATAATCCCACTGACAGTGGACTGTGGAATATTTAGTAGTGAGGAAATTTCACGACTGGACTTGCTGCACAGGTGGCGTCCGATCACGGCACCACGCTGGAATTCACTGAGCTCCTGAGAGCGACCCATTCTTTCACTAATGTCTGTAGAAGCAGTCTGCAGGCCTAGGGGCTCGGCTTTATACAGCTGTGGCCGTGGAAGTGACTGGAACACCTGGATTCAGTGATTTGGATGGGGGAGTGAAAACTTTTGGAAATATAGTGTGTGTGTGTGTGTGTGTGTGTGTGTGTATATGCAGATTACAAACTTAAAAAGTTGGCAACCAGATTAACTTGACACCTTAAGTTAACTGAACCTAAAATATTAATTTAAATAATTTATATTTATTAACTTCTCATTGGAACTCAACATTTGAAGTGAACCCAGTTGTGTTTTACAGTATATAACTGATTAAACTGTCATGTGCTCGTCTTGCTTAGGCCATGTTCACTTTACCAGGTTGAAGTGGCTCTTTTGCCGTGATGGGACTCCGATCTGACCTTTTAAAATCCGACCTGAGCCGCTTTCACATGTGGTCCTAGATCGGACGTGTATCCGCTCATGAGGGTCAGTTCAGGAGCCGGTTCATCACATTAATGACCGATTTGTGAGTCAGAGAGATTGGATTTGGGCAAAAAATCGTATTTGAACAACGAGGCCTGTGCGGTGAACGTAGCCATAGTGTTTTCAAGTCCTCCCAGTTACTGAACTAAAGGCTACGTCCTTTTTTCCCTGCTTAACACGTAAGAATAGAGGGTGGCTTAGAAGCATTTAATACGTTTCTTCATTAGATAAACAGCCTCATTTCTGAGAGTAACTTTTGCCGTATCATCACAGTAATCCGAGGATTAGAGGAAGGAAGAGGAACGTACCTGCTGGCTTTGGCTCTGACTCGGCCTCCCGAACTCCTGTACCGCTGGCTGCTGTCTCTCTTTTGGTTTGAGTGGAATGGGCTTGATCAGGTTGGGGTTGTCGTAGATCGCCCCTCCACTGCCGATTTCCTTAGGCTCAGAGCTAAGCTTACCCTGAGGACACATGCACGGACATAAACATACAAACATACACAGTGATTACATCAAGCAGCAGTGATTATATATAAATATAATTTATAACTGAAGAATTGTGTTATATATATAAGCTATAGTGCACCAGTGAGCTCAGCCTGGGCGCCCAAAATACACCGCCTGCTGCAGCTTTGACCAACTCCCTACGCTGTTTTTAGTGTACATGCTTTCATGAAAATTAAATAAAACTACATATTTAATAATATAACACCGGTAGGCGAACTTATACATACAGTGATTTGTTAAACTAATTTAATTCAGCCGTATTTAATAAGGAGAGAGACGGAAGGCAAGAGCTTTTATTTTTTTACTTTGATTTGAACTCCACTCCCTCACCCAGTGACAGAATATGCTGTTTATATCTTATTAAACTCTTTTTTAAACATAACTTAGCAAAAAACATACAAAACACATAAATACAGTGTTACGTAAAAACCTGATTTGAACCCCTCAAATTTCTTTAACTGTAGACTGTTTTCATTTTTTTGACAAAATGTTTGGGCACGCTGATCTGAACATGAAGTACACTTCATTTTTCCCCCTGATATACATTTTTTTTGCATACAAGAAATATCAACGCTATATTATGATTAATGCGGCTACTCTATTCAAAAAACACATCCAAAATGGTTAAAAACAGATGTAGAACGTTCTGGAACGAAACCTTTCACATAATCCAAGCCTGTGAAACCCTCAAGCCAGCCGATGTTATTACAACAGTGCCCTCTGGTGGCGGCAGACCACTCGAGCGCACGCATGCGTCTCTGTGTGTGTGTGTGTGTGTGTGTGTGTGTGTGTGTGTGTGTGTGCGCTACCTTGTCGTACTCGTCGCGTGCCTTGGTGAGCATCTGCAGAATGTCCACTCCTTTCCCCTCTCTGGACTCCAGCCTTTGTGGAGACACCCAGCCGCTGTGAGTCTGCGTCTGCGTGTGCAGCTGCTGCTCCTGCCTCGTCAGACTGAACACACACAGCACGGACAGAACCGAGAGCCAGACAAGAAAGGCACACTCTTAAAAAAGATGGTCAAAGGTTCTTCAGTAAAGAAAGTGGTCCTACATGGAACCATGGACACTCAGAGAACTCTTTACATGCTTAAATAAGACACTCTGGTAATCCTCCAGGGGGGGAACTCACCGTGGAGCAAAGGGACAAGATACTCAAGAAAAAAGTAACAAGAAGAGAATTAACAACAAACGAGGTCATTAACCTCATTACTGTGTAGACGATAAACAGGGTTATTCAAAAAGACTGATCCGATTTCGAGACGATTTATTAAGTGATACTTTTTTAATCCCACTAACGGGGAAAATCCACCTCCGCATTAAACCCACCCGAGCAGTGAAACACCACATACACACTAGTGAACACACACACTAGGGGGCAGTGAGCACACTTGCCCAGAGCAGTGGGCAGCCCTATCCACGGCGCCCGGGGAGCAGTTGGGGGTTAGGTGTCTTGCTCAAGGACACCTCAGTGATGGACTGTCTGTGCTGGGGAGTCACAGGGTCAGTTCCCTGACCTCCAGCCCACGACTGCCCCCATTTCTCTTGTAAACCGTCACAGATCAGTGCAGTGAGCTGTAAACGGTGTAAATGAGCATGAAGTTTATTATGTAGTTCTACAAGGTCTCAGTCTGAACCTCCTCCAGCTGGACGGACGACATCAACACCACAGTCTGCTCTATGACCCCCCTCTTTCAATTGGATTGTGATTGGTTCCTTGGCCCTCACAGTTGGAAAACTACGGCGCTTTGAAATCGGATAAATCTCATATCGAATAAAATCCCTGCATTTCGCTGCTGTCGGATCAAAACCTCGTATCTGCAAAATGAGACCTTTACAGGAGAAGGAAAAAAACACAGTCTACTTTTAATGGAAGTCAATGGAACCAGACGTCTTCCCCAAGTAATTCTGGGTCATTTCTGTTGGTCCAATCATCATGGAATTTAAACACGGCAAATAAGACCAGGGGTGCTTTCAAATTACGGCAAAAACTGAAAAATGACAAAAACGAAGATATGAGCTTTGGTTCCAACAGCAGCAAGTATAAACTCTATCCTTCACAAAATTAACATTATAAAGATTATAAACGCACGCGCGCACACACACACACACGCGCGCGCACACACGCGCGCACACACACACACATTATCTAAGCTGCTTATCCTTCTGGGGGGCTCTGGGAGGGTTATAGCCTATTCCAGCAGTCACTGGGCAGAAGGCAAAAAAACCACCCTGGACGGGTCCCAAGCCCACATTACAAACAGAAAAGAAAAATGGACCTTTGCATCGTTCTTCAGACTGATGGAGAACGCACTGATCACGGTTCTATAACAAACCTTTTTAAGTGGTTCTACACAGCACCAAAAAGGTTCTGCTACTGCTCTGCATCCATTTGTATTATGGCAATGTAAGAGCACCTAGCCAAGCAGTGTGTGGTAAAGATGTGCGAAGCCTTTGTTGTTTGTTTTGGATGTTCACCACTTGATGTGACTTTTTTTTGGTCATCTTTTATCTTTTCCAAGCGGGCCAATATCTCACTGTAGCCCCAGGAACATTGCAGTCGGACCCTGCGCGGTGGAACACGGTGGGCTTCTCTGTAGACTCACTTACTTTTTGGTCAGCTCTGCGATGCGCTGACAGTCCGCCTTATCGTAGAACCAGATCCCGTAGATGGACACTGTGGAAAGAGTGTGACAATCAAATAAATCACGAAGTACAAACACACACACACACACACACACACACAGACACACACACACACAGACACACACACACACACACACAGTTCTACAGTTACAGTTTCTCTGATACTTCATTACCCTGTTCTCCAGTGGTCAGGACCCCCATGGACCCTCACATGGACCCTTCACCTCCGCATTTAACCCGTCCGTGCAGTGAAACACCACACACACTAGTGAACACACACACTAGGGGGCAGTGAGCAGCCCTATCCACGGCACCTGTGGAGCAGGTGGGGGTTAGGTGTCTTGCTCAAGGGCACTTCAGTCATGTGCTGTCGGCTCAGGGGATCGAACCGGCGACCTTCCGGTCACAGGGCTGGTTCCCTGACCTCCAGCCCACGACTGCCCCAGGACTTATCAGAACTCATGTAATCTTACTTTGGCAGAAAATATGTAATTAAATGTTTTTAAAAAGGCCAGACAAAGAAAAACGAACCGCGCTGGATTTTAAACTTAACTGAGCCGCACTGGAATCGGAAAAACCAAGGAATGCTTCTTTAAAACATCAAAACAACCGGTGCCAAACCAAATACACACAAACAAGCGCATCAATCAGGCTCTACAGGAAAATGACTGTAGGAAAATTCTAAAATGCTTTTCATCATGCAAACGGCCAACTAATAACTGCCAATTAATTAGAAGATAAACCTTAATGAGCCCCGTTCCGACAGGATTACATGCGCATGGGGTTCTGGGGTAATTTCCTCTTTTACAGGAGCTCCTCTGTGATTTTATTGCTGTCCGGATCAACATGTCCTTGTTTTTCTCCTTCCTCTCCTGAGAAAATTACAGGCTGAATTATCTCCTGTTTCTCATCAAACTCAGCGGGTGTTTGATTTCAGTCCCATCTGGATACAAATCTCCGTGATTTGGGGGGATTTTCTAGGCAGATGTCGCGTCACAACTGTAAATTTTCCTTTTCTTCATTTAATAGACAAACCCTGATGAAGTAATCCAATCCAATCCAATCAGGAATCACGATCGCCCTAATGTACTTAATGAACACAATATTACACACTTCTCCCGTTACACGGGTGCACCACACACACACACACACACACACACACACACACACACACTCTCTCAAATCCTCACATTTCTGCAGATATTCTATCTTCTGACTGGACGTCGCTGTAGAACTGAAACTCTGATATAAGTTAAAGTGGTCAGTGTGCAGCTTGTACAGCAGAGCAGATTTACTGTCCTCTGAAAAGAACAACACACAGACATTAATGT